>NC_087393.1:4582201-4854701 GCF_963675165.1 Halichondria panicea
TTATTTGTATTGTGTATGTGTCTGCAGGTATGCTCAAGACTGCAGAAGCTAGTGGATGACAATGGCTGCAGACACCTCTGGGCCCGTGCTACACTAGAGGGTGACTGTCTCTGGCTAACCAACGAGAACAAGACCCTCATACAAAGGTAGTGAGACCTCTGTCTACCAAGTTAATGCATACGTATAATTTATTGTATGTAGCTACTGGCTCTTGTGCAAAATTAAATGTAGTGGTGATAATTCTCTTGTTTACATTTTGCAGAGCTGCTGAGCATGGCAATGTGGAGGCTCTCATCATGTTGGCTGTGGCCCACCTCTACAGTGAAGGAGGTAGTACACAAATCACCATTCTGTAACCATAATATTGGCAGCTATTGAGTTTATATTTGTACTTGGATCAATAACTCTAAAGAAATCCTTATAATGAATAATGAAACCTTAATTAAGGAGTATTTTACTGTGGTTTTGTTACCCTTCAACTACAGGATATGTGGTGTGTACATATAGCTTTAATGTTTCTCTCCCACCCTCCAGTTTCTGAAGGCTCTGGCAAAGGAACATACGAGGCGACCAATGGGATTAAGGCGACAGAGCACCTGATCCGAGCGGAGCAGCTCACCCCTCACATCCCTCCCTTCTCCTGGGTGCTCTTCCGACCACCATGGGCCTCCAACAGCATGTGCTGTAAGGCGTGTGTCTGTCAGAGAATGAAGGACCATTGTGCCAGCTTTGACACTGTGAGTGATAAGATACTGTGAGAACTTACGCATTTCCAGAGTGTGTGTACATGTTGAGCAATGGGTGGTAGCAAAGACTGCTTTAGTATTAGGTTAGACTCTGTTAAAATTGTTTTGTTTTTGTGTTGAAGGCTGCTTGTATAGGGGCTAGCTCACATTACCCTGCACGTGTACTGTAACTGATGGATTTCAAGACAGATACAGTAGGCCCCTGGTCCCATCATTTAGGTGTGTAGGTCATAGCTTGTGGTGTAGTATCTTACAGAGAATTTGTTTGCTGTCATGGTAATGCGTATGAATAAGTATATTAGCGTGGACCAACCTGTTAATGGCAGCGATCAACACTCTCACTTGCACCCTTTAGTGCCTCTGGTCAGAATAAAGGTGTTCTTTTAGCTGAAATTCTACCTTCCCATTATTTGTTAGTGTGCAGCCCCTAACTTGATATCTTTTAACTCACAAAATTAATGTTAATTTCACAGGACTCCACTGGACTACACTACTGTATTGGGAAAGTGCTTGGTTTCCATGATGATGCGGCCGAAGTGGCAGATGCCACTCAGTGGTTCGAACAAGGCTCTCAGGCAGGTTGCATCCACTCCAAACTGGAAACGTGGAGAAGAACTCACAAGAAAAAAGTAAGAGATGAGTGTACTACTAAAATTAGCTTACAGTTTGCTTCTTGATTTCGTTTCGATAGACTGCCTTAAAAAACTTGATAGAAATAATCGATTTGACTTTATTCTTACATTTCCCCACCCTCCAGCTTTTGGCGGAATCCCTGGAGCCACTTCGTGAGCTCAGAACGACTGTGTCCCAGGCGAGCTTCCCCTCGTCCCTACTGAGTGCCCAACTGGAGCTATGCTCTGCCTATGTTAGAGGATTCTATGGTGGTCACAGCAGGACAGAGGCGATGGGTTTTGTGAGGGAAGTGTTTGGACAGGCCAAAGCTGTGCTCTGGGAGCGTGTGTACCAGCTACAGGAGAACATGTCCCACAATGTCAGGTGAGTGATTAGGGATGACTGTGTCACTGTGTGTTCCAGCGTTAGAGATTAGAGCTTTTTGTTGTTGTACTTAATAATTTGTTAACCCTCTCTATCTATGGAAAGTACTACTGCTCCTTGGAGGCCCAAGTCCCTAGAGCTCCTTAGAGATTAGATTTCACCACAAAGTATTAGTATTTATGCCCCCTAGGTAAGGGAATATAGTGGGGGTGTCAGGTAGGTGGAAATTTATCTCGTTAGCCCTTTTATGTACTAAACATCCCTCCCTTGGATATTAGAGGCGTTGATTCCATCCACTCTTATCATCGCAAACTAGCAACTATTACCACAGAGTATCACCATAGAAACACCCACACAAATAAACAACCAACAGTAGTTACCCCCCACAGCTACACACATGTACACATAAACAATCAATACCCTCCACAGCTACACATGTACACATAAACAAACAATCAATACCCCCTGCAGATACATCCTAATCGACTGGATTATCGAAGTTGCTGGCATGAAATCGTTCTCTCCCCAAACAGTTCACTTAGCTGTCAGCATTATCGATCGCTATCTACTCCAACGCACCATTCCTCGCTCAAAGCTGCAGCTGCTCGGGATCACTGCTCTCCTATTGGCCGCTCGCTGGAGTAGTGAGTTCATTCTGACAGTGCGAGAGGCGTCGTGGTTGACTGAGGAGACGTATCAGTATGAGGACGTGGTGAGAATGATGGGAGGACTCGTGGCCACCTTCAAGGGGGAGGTCAAGGTACGTTTTATGTGTGTAGACTGTGCTATAGACTAGACTAGTGCGGGGAGGTCAAGGTACGTTTTGTGTGTGTAGATCGACTGTGCTATAGACTAGACTAGTGCTGAGCCTAGCTGAACTAGATACAGTCTGCAGGTATGTACTTGTACAAGCATGTATGTACAAGATTGTGTACTAAGATTACAGTGTAGCTAGTGTGCATATCTAGTGTAGGTGTTTTGGCATATCGTATATCAGAGCTAGTAATCCTTAGCAGCGCTATATTTCATAATTATAACAGAGTACGTCCTAATGACTTATTCTGCCCCCTCTCTCTGCAGAAGGAGATGATCACTGACTACCTGGACGTGGTGCTGGACCTGGTGGAGGCAGACTCCTCCACTAGGAACATGACCTACTACCTCTCAGAGTGTCTGCTCCTCCACGCACGCTTTGGACGCTACTCAGCCTCACATCTTGCTGCTGCCTGTCTCCTGGAGGCAAGGATACTCCTCGGAGTAGGTGGGTATAATTATTGTGTGCACTTGTGTCTCTGTTGTGTAACTATGGCTGTGTAGTGGTTGGTACTGAGTGGTTGGTGGTATGTGTGTTATGTGTGTTCATGCAGCCTTGTAGAATGTGCTCTATTTTAGGCTGACTGTGCAACTAGTTGACTAGTCACATGCATCATTTGAACCTTCTCTCACTCTCCTCCCAGAGTTCCCCTGGCCTCAGAGGATGGTAGAGGCTACTGGCTTTGCTGTGAGTGGCCTAAAGCGATGTTGTCTGGCCATCTATGATGAGTGTCTCACTGACAAGAACTTGATACTGGACTACCGCAAGGTCAAGCTGGAGTCAGTCACTGCTAGGTAAGGGCAACAAGTCACTAGCTATGTGCACATCATTTTGCTAATTTTGTAGGATTCTTTGATACTCTAAAAAAGCTTTCGGTTTTAATGTGATCAAAATTTAATGTCTGCTGAGTATTATGTACTATACAGGTCTGTATGCAATCCTATATACATGTATCCTCAACAGAACGCTGTGTGCGTATCATCCATTATATACCTTTGCCCTCTTTCCTGTTGCAGGTATGCCAGTGACACATTTGGAGGCATCAGCAAACACAAGCCAATGTCGTACGCCGAGTTCAAGGAACAATTAGGAATGCATCCGGACGCATCTTTACAGCTCTTCACACCCACCCCCAAACCACATCGCCATAGCAGCAAACGGGATAAGCTCCTCTCATTCCTATCCGACAACTGCTACCTCAACCAAGTATCTCCAACACTCAGCTCCGATTCCAGCACCAATTGTTCAGATATCGGTGATGACCAATTGAGCTACCCTTCAGAGGAATCGCAATCCCCGAATCAAGTTCATTTCAGTGCCTCAGAACTCGATGCCATTTCTTCTCCGTATAGTTCTTCCTACTGCTCTATCACAATTAACCCCACTGGCTCTGGATTCCCACAACCGATATTTGACAATGACGAATCTGCTCTCTCTAGCCCACCAAATCGAAGCCTTAAGAGGATAAATGTGTCTGTTTTCAAACCCCTGGCTTGTGCTGATAAAGACAAAACAAGTGAGCACATGGAAACCGAAGACACTCTATTCTCCCAGTGCAATGGAGCTGAAGACACTCCTCTCGATATGCGAGCACTCACCACTGGTCTAGTTGGCCCCACCCCGACCTCAATGCAAGGCTCTGAAGAAACACTCATGAATTCTCCGAATGGCTGCCATTCTGTAACAAGTAAACAATTCTCGAAAACTTTCAAATCATTCGAAGAGCCAGAAAAACCAAATACAAGAGTTGCACTTCAGTCTGTTGAGAACAATATTCCATCACCATCGTTTGGAGGCAAGGTTAACAGGAAAACAGACTCTGAAAGTGGCTTGAGAAATGTTGGTTTTAGGACATACTCGTTTAGGAATTAACTCAATGACAGTTAGGTATACCACAATGTACATGTGTTTGTGCGTCTTTTTCTTGTGTTCTTTACTGTATAATTAAGTATGGAGAGCTTCCAAATTTGCACTTTCGTTGGGCATACTACTTGAATGGAATATTGCTATCTAATAATTATGTTACCGTCACTATTTACTAGTATTATTGTACCCATATATTTTACTGCAGAGTGCCTTGCTTTTTAAAGCATGCATAAGGGTGTGATCCAGGTCAGATTATAAACCACGCCCTTTCTTTTGGGAAAGGGGCGTGGTTTCAAGTCGATTGTCATAATTATGCAGAATATAGAGGAGGAGCAAGAGCGCTCGAGCTCGAGCTAGCTAGCTAGGCAGTGAGTCAGTGACGGTACGTATTACCGTATACCTTCTCTACCATGGACTATCTGTCAGTGCTTACCATCTCTGCCCTCTGCCTGTGTGCTGTCCTACTCTATAAGCTGGCAGCCATTGCTCACACTCTGCACAAGAGAGCAGTAGCTCTGAAAGATGTTCCAGACATGCCCAACATGCACTGGCTTTTGGGAAGCATGCCCTATATCAGGAAATTGTTTGAGGATGATGTAGAAACATTGAACTATATTAAATATGTGAGTGACAACAAGATCAAGATGACGAAGTTATGGATAGGACCTTTCTTTGTCATGCTGAATGTTAAACATTGCTCACTGTTGCCCAAAGTGCTAAAACAACCCAAGAACAAGGTTGGCTATGACTTGCTGAGGCCGTGGCTAGGAGACGGTCTGCTCATCTCTGAGGGGAATAAATGGTTTCGGAATCGACGACTACTAACCCCAGCTTTCCATTATGCTATTCTCATGCCTTACATCAGTGTGTACAATAGATGCCTCGGGGTGATGATGAACAAGTGGTCTACTGCAGCAAGGGTCAACGATCCCGTGAAACTGTTTGAGTGTGTGAGCCTGTTATCTCTGGACATTATTCTGCAATGCTCCTTCAGCTTCAGCAGTGACTGCCAGATCGAGTCGAGTAGGCATCCGTACATACACGCTGTTCAAGAGATTGTCGAACTAATAACTCGCAGATCCACATCCCTGCCTGCGCGATGGGACTTGTACTACTACTTGACTAAGGATGGCCGCACCTTTAGGAAACACTGCAACACAGTTCATGACTATTCCAACATGGTCATTCAGAACCGAAAGAAAGAATTAAGAATTGGTGACGACAAAACACAACTTTCTGAGAGTGAGCTGCGGACTAGAAAGAAGGGGAAGTACCTTGATTTCCTGGACGTTCTGCTCATAGCTAGAGACGAGGAAGGCAATGGCCTCACTGATCAAGAGATCCGAGATGAAGTGGACACGTTCATGTTTGAGGGCCATGACACGACGACCAGTGGGATGTGCTGGACCCTGTACTGTTTAGCAAAGCATCCTGAGGCACAGGAGAAAGTGCGTGAGGAGGTGAGGAGTGTGCTTCAGGGACGAGAGACCCTTGACTATGATGATATTAAAGAGCTCAAGTACACTCTGTGGGCTATTAAAGAGGCCATGAGACTCTACCCTCCTGTCTTCTTTATATCTCGAGAAACCAATGAAGAGTTTGAGTTGGATGGCTGTCTCGTTCCAAAAGGAGTCAGAGTTGGTATCGACATTCGCTGTATTCATCGTCAGTCGGACACTTGGGAGAATCCCGATGAGTACGACCCTCTTCGTTTTAACCCCAGCAACTGTGAGGGTCGTGACCCCTATGCCTACGTTCCATTCTCTGGTGGTCAGCGAAACTGCATTGGACAGAACTTTGCTTTGAATGAAGAGAGGATTGTGATTGCCTCCATTCTAAACAGATTCAAGATATCGCTAGTACAAGGACACAAAGTTGAGGCAGACGCTAAAATTGTGTTACGGAGCAAGAATGATATCAAGATCAATCTAGAACCACTGTACTGACATGGTAGTACTTTTTAGTGTGCGTGCATGGTATATAAATTTAGATATTTTGGTGTGTGTGTGTGTATTTTTTATATCCCCCTGCCAATTATTTAATCTTTTCACGTTCTATAAAACAATCACAATTAAAAGATGGATCTCTGATATAATTATGATGGAGGTCATAGTTTCAAAAGTAATGCTTTTTACTCGAATGTCCTGCACAATTATTACTCTCAACGTTACTCTATATATGGCCCTGAGCCTCTGCCATGGACTAACAATTACAAAAACTGTGGAGTCAACCACTTTATTTGATGCTATGTGTGTGTGTTGTAACATTTATATTATTGCTCCCCCCCCCCCCCCCCTTACTGTTATGCCTTTTCCACTGCAGTAACTTGTTAAAATACAAAACTGTGTAATAAGGTGTAGATTAATGAGTTATGGGCCATGGGAAACGATTACTAGCTCTACATGGCATTTCCATGTAGAAGTCCAACATACTTGTCAACCGCACATAATTATGCATAAACTTAAAGCATAGGTATGGATGGAGGGGTAAAATAGGGCCAGTATATTCTAGGCCATTATATAGATACATTCATTGTCAGGCAATGTAAGTGATCTATAATTATATGACAGCAGGATTATGGCGATAGGTACATGGAGATCGCTAAATGAAGCCATAATAATTATGGCTTCATAATTTTTTTTATTATGTGCATGGTCAATTATAGCCTCGACTCCTATGGGGGGTGATCAGTGCCAAAACCTTCAGTTCTTTTTATATAGTTATTTGCATGGTAAAGTTCTAATGACACGCTCTCTCTTATTTGCATGTGAAGTTCTACATACAAATGATACTCTCATTTGCATGGTGAAGTTCTACATACAAATGACACGCTCTCTCTTATTTGCATGTGAAGTTCTACATACAAATGATACTCTCATTTGCATGGTGAAGTTCTACATACAAATGATACTCTCATTTGCATGGTGAAGTTCTACATACAAATGACACGCTCTCTCTTGTTTGCATGGTGAAGTTCTACATACAAATGACACGCTCTCTCTTGTTTGCATGGTGAAGTTCTACATACAAATGATACTCTTATTTGCATGGTGAAGTTCTACATACAAATGATACTCTTATTTGCATGGTGAAGTTCTACATACGATGAAAGTTCTACATACAAATGAGAAGTTCTACATACAAATAACGCTGCATGGCAAATGATAAGCTTTGTTAGTTTTACAATGACATGTACACTCTCATATATATTTGCATTAACTTGAAACCACTCCCTTTTTCATCTGTAAGGAAGGGCTCGGATGAAAAAGGGAAGGTTGGAATACAATTAGAACAAACCACTACATAATGTGTGGGTGTTTATTCAGCTTTGATCCCAGACCGTCAGAAATGTATTTTATACTCGAGGCTATATAGCAACAGAAATAGTACATGCGTGAGTGGTGGCACGCGAGTTGTTAGGACGTTAACATTGTGGGAGCGTGACATTCTTCACGCATGCCCCTATAGGACAACTGTAAATTTATAGTGGCATATTGAAGGAGGACACAATTAACATTATAGTATAGACGGACATTTTAATTAACATATCAACTACGTGTTGGACACGCCCGCTCATGTGGCAATCCTTTTTGGTCACATAAGTGGGCGTGTCCAATAACGGAGTTAAAAAAATTACTCTCTCCCCTGAGCCTTTTCTTAGGTGAAAAGGGGAGTAGCAAATGCGAGAGTATCTTTTGTATGTAGAGCTTCACCATGCAAATGAGAGTATCATTTGTATGTAGAACTTCACCATGCAAATGAGAGTATCATTCGTATGTAGAACTTCACCATGCAAATGAGAGTATCATTTGTATGTAGAACTTCACCATGCAAATAAGAGTATCATTCGTATGTAGAACTTCACCATGCAAATAAGAGTATCATTTGTATGTAGAACTTCACCATGCAAATAAGAGAGAGCGCGTCATTTGTATGTAGAACTTCACTATGCAAATGATTTTAGTACTAAATAAAAAGAGCTGGAGGTTTTGGCACTGATCACCCCCCATAGACTCCAGCCCCTTCAATAGTAACTTCCGGACCGAACTCAGTGCATGTTGTTCAAGTGTAGAGACACCGGCAGTCTATACATTTCGCATGCACACACACGCTTATTATACTATAAAGGTTTTGACAGGGTACATGTACCCGGATGATATATATCCTGGGGGCGGGGATTCTGTCCTAGGACGAAACCACCGGGGAGGGGGGGGGGGGGAGGCATTGTCCTAAGACCGCAGGCTCCGGGGGAGAAACTGTCGCCCGATCCTATGACACCGGTACATGAGTACTGTAGTGCTATTACTGTATACCTTCAGTTCTTTACCATGGACTATCTGTCAGTGCTTGCTATCCCTGCCCTCTGCCTGTGTGCTGTCCTACTCTATAAGCTGACAGCGATTGCTCAGACTCTGCACAAGAGAGCAGTAGCTCTGAAAGATGTTCCTGACATGCCCAACATGCACTGGCTTTTGGGAAGCATGCCCTATATCAGGAAAATGTTTGAGGATGATGTAGAAACATTGAACTATATTAAATATGTGAGTGACAACAAGATCAAGATGACAAAGTTATGGATAGGACCTTTCTTTGTCATGCTGACTGTTAGACATTGTTCACTGTTGCCCAAAGTGCTAAAACAACCCAAGAACAAGGTTGGCTATGACTTGCTGAGGCCGTGGCTAGGAGATGGTCTGCTCATCTCGGAGGGGAATAAATGGTCTCGGAACCGACGACTACTAACCCCAGCTTTCCATTACGCTATTCTCATGCCTTACATCAGTGTGTACAATAGATGCCTCGGGGTGATGATGGACAAGTGGTCTGCTGCAGCAAGGGTCAACGATCCCGTGAAACTGTTTGAGTGTGTGAGCCTGTTATCTCTGGACATTATTCTGCAATGCTCCTTCAGCTTCAGCAGTGACTGCCAGATCGAGTCGAGTAGGCATCCGTACATACACTCTGTTCAAGAGATTGTCGAACTAACAACTCGCAGATTCACATCCGTGCCTGCACGGTGGGATTTGTACTACTACTTGACCAAGGATGGCCGCACCTTTAGGAAGCACTGCAATACAGCTCACGACTATTCCAACATGGTCATTCAGAACCGAAAGAAAGAATTAAGAATTGGTGAAGACAAGACACAACTTTCTGAGAGTGAGCTGCGGACTAGAAAGAAGGGGAAGTACCTTGATTTCCTGGACGTTCTGCTCATAGCTAGAGACGAGGAAGGCAATGGCCTCACTGATCAAGAGATCCGAGATGAAGTGGACACGTTCATGTTTGAGGGCCATGACACGACGACCAGTGGGATGTGCTGGACCCTGTACTGTCTAGCAAAGCACCCTGAGGCACAGGAGAAAGTGCGTGAGGAGGTGAGGAGTGTGCTTCAGGGACGAGAGACCCTTGACTATGATGATATTAAAGAGCTCAAGTACACTCTGTGGGCTATTAAAGAGGCCATGAGACTCTACCCTCCTGTCTTCTTTATATCTCGAGAAACCAATGAAGAGTTTGAGTTGGATGGCTGTCTCGTTCCAAAGGGAGTCAGAGTTGGTATCGACATTCGCTGTATTCATCGTCAGTCGGACACTTGGGAGAATCCCGATGAGTACGACCCTCTTCGTTTTAACCCCAGCAACTGTGAGGGTCGTGACCCCTATGCCTACGTTCCATTCTCTGGTGGTCAGCGAAACTGCATTGGACAGAACTTTGCTCTGAATGAAGAGAGGATTGTGATTGCCTCCATTCTAAACAGATTCAAGTTATCGCTAGTACAAAGACACAAAGTTGAGGCAGACTCTAAAATTGTATTACGGAGCAAGAATGATATCAAGATCAATCTAGAACCACTTTACTGACACAGTATACGTAGTACTTTATTGTGCACACGTACGCATGGTATATGTATAGATGATTTTGATGTGTGTCTGTGTGTGTGTACATGTACTTTTGTGTCCTCCAGCCAAAATTATTTTCAACATTGAATTTGTATACAAAATGTACATTTTTTGTATCTAGCTTACAATTACACAAAGATGGCCTGGATCTCATGACAGATCTAGGTCATTAGTTTCAAAAGTAACTTTTTACTGAATGTCTTGCACAATTATTACTCTCAACGTTACTCTGCTCCAATATTAATGAAACTATGGGAGTCAACCGCTTTACTGCCGCAGTAGTTGGTTTATTTGATGTATGTGTGTGTATCATTATCCCCCCCCCTACTGTTTTTCCTTTTCCACTGACAATAATTTGTCACAAAATTCTTAAATACAAAACTGTGTGAGGTGTGAGTTATAGGGCCATGGGAAATACAATAAAACGATAATCATTAATGAGCTACTTAAAAGTATGTGAGGTACAAGCTTCTACTGCCTTCATAAGTTCACTAGTACAGGAGAGGGTGGGACGAACACACAGTTGAAACAGCAGACTCAGCAAAATCTGTGCATCTTCAGCTGTGTGTATATGGGAGGGGGGGGGGGGGGGAGATAATCAGGAATGCAATTGGATCGACGAAATTCAAGTCCCTGAACCATTGATTGAACATGTAATTGAACATCTTTGAGCAGCCATAACTTTAACTATCATTGATCAAATTTATTTTCTGAAAGTTTAGAATAAGACCTTAACATTAGATGGGGCCATAACTTGTCATTTTTCGGCCTTGGACCACATGGTGGCCGAAATTGGCAAACATTTTTATTTCTCAAATATGAACTTTGATGACACCATTTGAAAAAAGTATCTTTCTAAAGCTTTCATAAAATCATAA
The DNA here is from genome assembly GCF_963675165.1 of Halichondria panicea. Classification (NCBI taxonomy): domain Eukaryota; kingdom Metazoa; phylum Porifera; class Demospongiae; order Suberitida; family Halichondriidae; genus Halichondria; species Halichondria panicea. The sequence continues at coordinate 4,593,405 of NC_087393.1, forward strand.
ACTCGTTAAATTGGGATTCACAGAATTCAAGTTATGGCAGCGCTGAAAGAGTCCCCAAATCATTGATTAAATTGAATTCTATGAGCTCACCTTTGCATAAGAGAACCAGATCTTTGATGCTCCCAATGGCGGCTGTCACTACTCTTGGATCATGTGACTCCAAGCAGCTGATAAATGACGGTAACAGATCTCCCACAGAGCTGCATGGAGACAAACATGTTAATGTATAAACATGAGCTAATGTGTTTGAAGCTGTGATCGTCTAGTAGTTAGAGACAATATGTTGTAATAAACCCGACATTCTTTTGATCTGTGCTTTAACATCGATGGATTTTGAGTAATCCCAGATTTCTGATCTAAACATGTCATGTGATAGACGTCTCTGAGATACAGAATGTATGTTTTTGTTTAAAAGTTGGTTGATCCAAACAAAGGTTTTGCCCAGTCAAAAATAATGCCAAATACTTTAACAATAAAAGACGCATGCTAAGTACGTAGTGATGGCTCACCTTGGGGATTTTTTAAAGTGTCTTAGTAGTAAGTTGTGAGCAACTTTAGATGTAGCTAGCTCAGGGTCTTGAATGATTCTACACAGCTCCGGCTATAGGGACGAGAGGAAGTTAAAGACGACATGAAGTAGCTCTTAAAACTTACCACAAAATGTTTTAGGATGTCGACTGAATGATGTGATGTTTCCTCCAAGTCATGTAGCACCTTCAGAATATCTAACACAGCCAAAAAATATATAATCCTACGTATGTATGTGATTGCCAGTGTGGTAGACACCAGGCGCGGTGCAGCTCAAGCAATTAGCCTCTGATTACACTCAGCAATCACGGCGTGGGCGGAGGCTCAAGACTGATTGCTGGAGCTGAACCACACCTCCTCTGGGTATAAACATAATGGTACAGTATACATATCGTTAAAATTCTACTGCACTTTCACTGCACAAAGTACAGTCACATGCAGAGTGCAGGAAAAAGTTATTTGCTAATAATTGCTGTTTCATAGTTTGCCCCACCTTCAATGGCAACTCACTCCCAGAATGCAAATAGCTACAATCCAAAGCTTACCTTCTCTTTGCTGTCCACTTTCAAGCTTCTTCAGAAATGGCATGACCTGCTCGTGAGTCAAACCGTGCCCACCGTCCACTGGGGGTATCATGGTGTACGTCAGGGGGGCAGGGGAGGATTTTGTAATAGCAACCCCCTCAATTGGCACAGGGAAGCACTCGACTAACGATTTCAGATTGGATTTCTTGTTTGAGTAAATTTCGCTGAGAGATCTGAATAATATTAATAGAGACTTTCCACAAAAGCATTAATTATGTGTACGTATGTATAAGAATTGATTATCAATTTGATCACTCCACGATAATTATTATAGTATACCTCAGTGTGTCCATGTTGTCATAGAGAAGGGGGGCGACCTTTGCTCTGTTGTTTTGTGCATAGCTGACCAGAAAGTTGGCAAAACTGTTCACAAACGATTGGTGCTTCTTATTCTCCATACATTGATTCTGCATAGGGAGACACAATCACAGTGTACTGCACGGCAAACCTAAATAACTTTACCTTTAAGAACTCAAAGTTAGCTTCCAAACACGAGTTCAATGCATCAGCCTGTATAAATATACGTATATACGTATATACGTAGAACCAAGAGTATAGCACTGATGTTGAATTGGAACTAAAATGACATTGTACATCCAAATCCATGACTGGTGGGAGACCTAGTAAAAACTCAGACGTTTACAACACAAGCTATGGACAAGCAAAGATAGCTCCGAAAGATAGGCTATATATATAGCCCATGCATTTTTTCCCTAATCTATGGTGAGCAAAAACTGACCTGAGAGTTTTTGAAGATTAGGGGTTGTAGCTGCTCCAATATTGAGAAGATATTAACAAACACTTTCTTGTGATTTTGGTTCCGGAACTCTCCTATTGTCAGGTGAGCCCTGCCTCGTAGCAACCATCCCATCATTGGCAGCTGTCTCAACATCAGGGCAGGGTGAAGAATAGCTATCTTACGACAAAGGAGGGCAGCAGACGCCATTTTGTCACGGCTATCAGAGCCAGGACTAGCGCTAGCCATGGCTGATAGGAGGTTGTGGAGCTCTGTGTCCAACTGTGTGTGTGGGGTGGAGTGGGTGTTAGCTTCGCTAGATTTGTTAGTGCAACACACGTGTTTATAAGTCACATTATACACTATAGTACTGAGCATGAATTAAATCTGCCATTTAGAGAGAAAATACCTCCCACTAAGGCAAGAGTATGCAGACAGAGACAGATCCCCGAGTGTTACCTTGGACGGTAGGTTGGAGTCCAGGGCGGCCACTGAGAGGGTGGCCGGCTCATTCACCACAAACATGACTCTCTCGTCGGCATGGTACAACTGTACAAGCAGCTGCCAACTCAAGGAGGGGAAGCTGCAGAAATAATTATGGTGAAGAATTATCTTGATGTGAAAAACAATGGAATAGAATTACGTATAGTATCAAGCAAAACGAAATGGAGTACACATGCACAGACAGTAGCCACCGGTAAACTGCAAGCTCAAGATACACCTGTCAGTACACTAGTCTCTTTATTAGCGCCAGAAAATGAGATCAACAAAACTTGCAGGAACCTTCTCTTGAAAGAATAGGATTACTCTCCCACCATTAATGAGAGAATCAGACAAAACGTTCTTTCACATTTCAGTGTGATGTGGGGAGATTTCTCAGTGGGGGGCAATTGTATACCCATGCAGGGGGTAACAATTGTAACAGGAAGTGGAGGAAGTACAACAACAAACAATAGCTAATACTATCAGCCGTGGTGGTGGTGTGTGGTCAGTGGCAAAGGTCGTGTGGAAGAGTGCACAATTGTAAGTCACATGTTCTACAAAACACGTATTAAAAACAATACAGACGGTATTAAGGAACATTGATCAGTTCATTCATTGTGACAGCCACAGAATATGCTGTGTGTACACACTTGTGAATATGCTGTGTGTATACACTTGAAGAGCATGCATGCATGGATGAATACCTGCAGAAACTGAATCACCATAACAGGAACTGACTGACTGTACACTGACTAATATGGTCTGATCCACTAGGATTTCCGTGTAACAAATGTGTATTATATAATCTCTTTACTCTACACAGCTGTCTTTAATACCAAAGATCCCGACTCCTCCTCTTTACTGACCAACCACACCTATACAACCACACACTCACAGACTGAGAGACCCTATGAGCCCTATGGAGTCTCTTGTGATGGGCTTTGAATAAGAGAGCGTTGAAACCGAAAGAAATGAGGCATATGAAAACATTGAGACACACCCCAACGAATGCATGTATAGGCCTAGAGAAACAGGAACACAGGTTTCCCCTGGTGGATATCGATAGCTGCTCAGCTGTATGGGTTTGTCCTCCCTGCAGCTGAGTGCCTTGGTTTCATTACCGCGCCTTTGCTGTAGTTGGTGCAAGCTACAATCTGTCGTAAGAGAGCCATGTCAAGGTTGAGCAACCAGTCGATTTCTATCCACTATAACAAGTAAATTCCGTTATATAAAGTTAAAATTAATACAGCTACATGTGTTATTGACAGATGCTACATCAAAACCTGTAATTATAATTATAGAATTCATACATGTACAGTACAATTATATTCACATCTCTGTAACACATGAAACGCTATATGCGAGCAGCTTTTAGTCAGTTGCTAACCATTAGTCATGCAAAAAACCATGAATTCAATTCCAGTTTCCTACATGCATGGATCACATGATCCCATGAATGCTACAGTTTCCCACCTCACAAACACATACCACATGAAACGCTATACATAGCTGTACTGCAAGCTATACATGTACTTAGTGTACACTACTAGCAGCTGCTATGGAATGTGTGGGAATCAACTCAACCAGGATACCCTATCAAAGCACTATCTGACACTCAGCCCCTAGTAGCGCATGTACACAGCTTCAGTACTAAAGAACAACCAGTGTAGCTTGTGATAAAGCTATGAGAGTGCACTGTTGGCTAGCAGCCCTAGGACACCTATTTTTGTTGAGTGGGACTCTTGGTGAGTTAAATAGTCAAGAGAACATAGTGCATTGTGCATATAGAGCCACCCACAGTCATTCTATAGCCCATTATTCTACAAGCTTACAGTATCTGTTATTCAATACACACACAATGACAAGACATAAACTAGAAGGCTTTTTTCCTCTGTATAGGTCAGAATGTGTCTACAACCGTGTCTACAACCGTGTCTACAACCGTGTCTACAACCGTAATCCAAACACAGTCAACTCCACCACCACCCCCCACCACAATAATACCAACAACCATTTTACAGCCCATATCCAATGGAAGTCAGCCTACACCTACCAACTCCACTACACAAGAGCCCCCGTTTTTCAGTCCATTAATCTCAGGATTGCTTCTGACCTCGATGGTCGTAGGTGGATCAGGAGTGATATTAATTTGCGTGACGTTTGGGTGTGCTTGTATACTTGGCCGTAGACGAAAGAAAAGAAGCAGGAAATTCACATTGAAAATGAAACGAAAACCTGACGTGGAGAACCGTGAGTGAAGTCTCAAACATACAAAATGATGCATATAATTATACAATACATACACTCTGTGAACCTAGAATTTGAAGTATTTTAAGTCCTTAATTGCAGTAAATAATACCACTGTCTGTTTGTACTTTTTGTGCATATAGTTAATACACACGTGCAGTATACTATAGCTTGTACTCTCCTTATATAGGTATAATTATAGTTTCCTACTGTCATCCTTGTTATACTGAGTTATCTCCAGATGCATGTGTTGAGTTTACTTTCTTTATCCCATACCTTACAGCTCACAGAATGAGCTCCCTTGATCCACAAGACAAAGACCCAATACAACAAAGAGCACATGCGCAGCCTAGCAACAGCACACACAATAATATAGAAACATCTCAGACAGTACGCACTACCGATTATTTCCATAGAGACACAGCTGAAACACAAAACCCTTCCTCTACTAGCTATCTCCTGCCAAACAATTCAAAAACCATTGAAATAGATGAAATAGAAGAAATATACGACAGTAATCCATTATCACCGAATTCAGACGAAGAAGAAAATATCTACGACAATGACACGGTAGAAAAAGAGCTGCTCGAAACAGCCATTGCTTATACAACAACAGGGGAAGATGAAGTGTACGACGACGAAAATATATATGACAATGACACACCAGATGGGGAGATTATTATTGAAAATACAAACACAGCTGGAGATAACTACGAAGACGAAGATATTTACGATAATGAAATACCTGATGATGATTATTCTAAAGCATCAGCCATTCCAATTAGACCTAGAGCACAAACACACTACGAATCGGTTAATCAATGGGTCCCGCAGATAGGGAGGGAGAGAAAGAAGAGTGACATTCCACACAGTTCTGTCAATGAGGGTACTCAAAACAACGGCAACTCCTCCCCTCCGCTAGAAGACGATGATGGCTATGTAGACGTAGTTCCTCCATTGCAATCATCTCCATTGCAATCACCTCCATTGCAATCCCCTCAATCGCAGTGGACGGGATTGCAATTCCCTCCATCGAAATACCCTCCATTGCAATCCCCACTTGATGAAGATGAGAATATTTATGACAATGATTACTAAGCCTTAGACATAATTATAGCTAGCTTTGCACATAATTATTATGTAGATAAACGTACACACCATATTGCATAATTATATTGTGTAATTGTGGGCATCTTTTTATACACAAATTTTTTTTTATCAAGTTATAATTTATAAGCAAGATGTATGTATGTATGTACGTTCGTTTATACCTGGTGTTGGATTGTAGATGTTTGACTACTATCCGCAGGGACGAAACGTTGTCGTGGCAACACGTCATCAATAATGGTAGACGTGCATAGATCACCTCTTTAGCTTCAATCGATCTGAAAGTTCCAACACTTAATTAGAATTAAAATATCATTTTTGGCTTACAATTCACTTTCCTCTCGTACAGTAAGAGTTGTTAACCCCTTGATATCTGCAATATATCCAGCTGCCTCTTTTAGTATGTAACCCACAAGACACTCCAGTTGGGAATGGGTTAAAATAAGGTGACAATCTTTGTTGATACCCTGCAATGTGAAAGTAGGGAGTAAGTAATTGAATTATGACATACCAATTACTTTGCTTTGCACAGAGGTTGGTACTTAAAGCTATCATTAATGGAGAATGGTGTGGTTCCTTATATCATATTACCATATTACCATAATATTTTGGTAGTTGAAATTTGATATATTTGCCATACAGTATGGGTTGTTGTTAAGTGTTACACATATGCTATTTTATGCAACCATATTTATAAGCACTCGCAAAGTTGTTAAATTTAGTCACACGTACGTTAGCTATACGGTATACATGTACATTTGTATAGGGATGCCTTGGTGGTGGTGGTCGGTACTAAACCACCTACATAGCTTTAGACAAAAATAACCACATCTTAGGCCTGGTTGCGCCTAGTTTACGACACCATAGGCGAAACATTTTGAATTGAAGGTTAAAAATAGTCATCACATCGACAATTCTGGCTATGACGACAGAGATATAATTATCACTTACAAAACTGAAGCTACTGCTGACGATTGCTTCTTTTTTAACCCTTTCCTGCCAGAGGGACGGCTTATGTAGACACGCCCATACAAAGTCCAGTACAGCTGATGGGGTTAACCTATGGGTAGGGGGGTAGGGGGACATTAGTCACTCATTATTGAAACATGTAGGAGTAGCAGACCTACAAAAAAAGAAATTCTAAACGTAGTAGCATTTAAAAACAAAAGTGAGTACGCTTAATGAGGCGTATTGGAGCCACATGGTTTGCACACCAAGAGTAGCTCTTGTTTGCATGATGTAATGGGTAAATGGTAAATGGTAAAGATCATTACAAGCTCTAGTGATATTTTGGTTAGCCTAGACACACATACACAAAATCAATATCATAGTACTACGACAGTATCACAGGATGGTGGGAAAGGGGGGATAGGGAGAGAAAAGGGATATTGGAAAGAAAGGGGGAGAGTTGGGGTACAATGTATAGTGAGTAACTTACAAGCACTTACCATTGTCTTGCTTGCTTTGAGTCCAGTAGCTTAGTTAGCGTGTCCAATAGAATGGGCCACGACGTGTCATGTGTTAGTCTAGCTAACAGGTAGCCCTGGCCGGACAAGAGCTGGGAAGGGGGGAAGGTGACTGCTGACTCAGCAGATGTGGAGGGGGTGGTCACGGCTTTATTTCCATGGTCATTACCAAACGCCATCTCCATTGAAACGTCGGGAGATAAGTGCACAATCTGTACAAAAGAGGATGCAATTAAACAATAATTGTAGGTTTACATATTTTGCTGTTTCCTTAGCAACTAAAGTTTTTATAGGATACGAAAACAATAAAAGTGTCAATATAGAGTGGGGAAATGGGTCTGGAAGGCAACTAGACTACATATCAGTTGTGGTATCTGACAGGAGGGGAGTGCATATCTATTATAGTTATGCTACATGCAGAAAGTCATGTAAACACTATAGCTGATGTTCTACATGCACAGTGCACTGTATGCATGTACCTATACACAATACAGTCATGTGACAAACGTACCTGTGGGTCCAAAATCTCCAGCCAATCAACAAAAAGCCCAGACAGATCTCCAATGACAACCATATTCATGCTCTGTTCATTCACTTCCATAATATTAAGGTCATCTTTCTCACACTCATATCCTTTCTTTGATAGCAGTCCCGGAAAGCATTGCAGGATGAGAGGAGCTTGTACGGTAGAAGTAGCTATTTTTATCTTCTGTAGAAAGGATATACATCTCGTCTCCATTCCAAGCGCAATAGCTCTCTTTGCAACCGTGCTTAAGATGTCTTCCACAAGAGCAAAGCATCCACTCTGAACGACATCGCTAGCCATTTTCACGAGTGCTTCCTCCTTTTCAAACGGGTCAACTGAGGCCTTAACTTCAACGCATGCGTTCTTTACCGTACTAGTGAGATCAGAGAACGGTAGAGGATCGTCAGGTGTGTCTCTTGTAATGCCCAGCTGCTCTGCACATCCCAACACTACACTGCGGAATACACTCAGGCCAGATATACTTGACATTCGTTTCGACTCGAGCAAATTCATGATTTGTTTGATTATTGACTGAAATAGATCTTCTAATTGCGTCAGAGTGTACAGTTTTGTGAGCATTCGAAGGAGACTGAGCGAGAATTGATTTTTTATCATCCCCTCGAGAAATTGTCTCCGAACACCACCCCCTGTCAGTAGTTTGTGTAGGGCAGTAACAAGAGTGCTGATCTCGGCATTAATAGAATCTTTGGATGCCTGGAGCTCGCTAGAAGTCAGTTTACGTGTAGCGAAGATGAGCTTCTTGAGCCCCGTTTCAATTTCTTGTTGGATATCCTCCGCTGCTAAGTCTGTTTGTGACAGAGTTGGAGTAAAGATGTTCAAAAGGTATTGCTCCATCTTCTCGGCTGAAATCTTTCCAAGCTCGACCACACTTGTATACAAAGGTAAGGGTTCTTCCTCCTTGGAGATTTTAGAGGGAACAGATTTCTCATCGTCAGCTTCTAAAATGGCGGTAACATTCGATGGTAAGTCAGTTGGAGGAATATCGGAGAGTCCTTGTAGGTACGTGTGGAATGCTTTTCCAGCTTCGATTCCTCTCAAAAAATGCACCTCGATAGAGTTGGCAACTTGTATAGGATCGTTTATAGACCTTCGCAAAGTAACAGCTGTTTCTCTGTCAGCACAACACTCGTCCAATCTCCTCAGGGATTTTTCAACACTCTCACTACGACAACCAAACTGCTGTATAAATGAACAAAGTTGCAAAGGAGTAGCGAGGCTAATAACGGCGTCCAAAACCTTTGACTCGGTTGAGAAGAGCATTTGTGGCAATACAGACACTGGAGGAAGAGGTACAGGTTCTTTAGTCTCTACGGTAAAGGCCTCAGGGTTCTTTATATTGTTCGACGGAAACCACAATTCAGTGAAGTACTTGAAATCGGCTGGGTTGCTTCTTTGGGCGATTTTGCAGGAAATAAAGAGGAAAATTGCTTCAACTAGAGCCAAATGGATGATTCCTTTCCTACCAACGTTTGGGAAATTGATGAGCAAGAAATCACTGCTTCCGGATAGTTCAGGTGATGTTTGCGACTCAAGAGCTTCTTCAAAGGCATGTCTGAGCATGCCCAGTACTGATCTGAATGTGGACAAACTGTCAATCGAATCTCCATCGGCAAAGAGTTTACGAACTGTAGGAAATCGGTCAACCATAACTCGTGACATCTCGACCGCAGACTGGTACAGTTTCTCGTGAGGGGGGTACTGAGTGAGGAAATTTATGTACCCCTGGAGGGCTTTTAGATTGGTTTCCACGAGACATGCCCTCAAAATTAGGGGGTAGATACGAGGTAAAATGGTGGTGAAGTGAGTGAGGTTCGGCAGGCTCTCTGTGAGCCAGTCTTCTTGTTCCATATTCTCCGCCGGGAAGGAGGACCGATCTTCATCTTCAGTGTCTTCGGATTGACTTCCCGACCTGCTCACTGAACCACCATGGCTGCCAGCTAGAATGTCACGAAGCGCCTGTGGGGAAAAAGAGAGTGAATTGTCTACATAATACAATAGGAGAGTCTAAGTAACATAGTAAAAAGCGTTAATTGGAAGAAAAAATGTACAAAGTAAAAACTACGCTATGTTAAACATTTCTCTAAATTAATAGTGCGTAAATTAATACTTGTAAATGTAGACACTTTTGGGCCCTATATTAAAAGTGTCTTGGTAATCTGTGTGATTATTATTATTGAGTTAGAACTTGGGACTTGGTGAAGTGCCCTAACTGAATAAGAAATGACCTCATTCCAGGGAGTCCACATTTGTACACAGAGTAGTTATATCCTTAGTTACCTTCAATGCCAACTTTCTTGGGGTGATGTGAGACTGGGTCAGTTTGTCCAGGAAATACTCCAACACTCCAGAGCACTCTTCACTAGAGGAGACATTGCTAGTGAGGACACTCTTCAGTTGCACTATGAGCTTTCGATGTCTGCCTTCCACCTGTATAGTGTGTGTGGGTGTGTGTGATTTTAAACTTTAGCTGTTAGATCTTCTTGAAATCCTCACCTATAACCGAAAAGGCACTAATGTATACAGGGAGTTGTAAGGTGCGTTCTGGGTGTGTATAGTTGACCATGTAATAGACATGCATGAACAGTCTTACATACTCAACATTAAATTTTAGTAACTGTTATGCCCACTTGGATACGAATTAATCTAGCACATATCAGGGTTAACCCAACATGCACCCCCAAACTGTATAATTTTTGATTCCATTCAAAGCATTCCAACTAACTGTGAAATAACAAACAAATCACGAGTACCAGAGATCCGGCATGCATGGATTGCACGAAATTACAAAATTGACAGTAAATCACTAAGTGGCCATAAGGAAAAGCTATCACGATGAACATGGTATCGACAGTGGCCGTCTTATTGCTCCTTGTTCTTGGATCATTGCAAAAAATTAATGGTGAGTATACACAATAGAATGGTGTACAACACACAAAAATACAGAACTTTTGTATGCTATACCTCAATCATTTGCAGAATTCTCCTAGCTACGTATGATATACCTATGTCTGAACACTTAATTGTATTTTGCCATTGTCATTCAGCCCAAGGAGATTGTCTTCTGACCAGTAATAGTAGTAGCGGTCCTCCAGATCACATGATACCAGGAGCTCCGTTCTTTACCACCCAGGCCATCATCATTAGCTACAAGTTTAACTGTTGTGGAGTATAGTCACGGAGTGGAGAGCCTTCGTACACAACAGTAATAACAGTCAAAATGACTCGTATCAGATCCTTTTCAGCGTGTGGAGACTCTCTCTTGTCACTGATGGCTGCTACATCTTGATCGGCTTTAACATTTTCGAACTCTTTCCTTTACCACCGACCAATTCTGTCTCTGCTGACAGAGGAATATTGGTTGGGGTCACGATGGAGAGTGAGAGGATTGAGGTCCAACCATGAGATGTGGTCGGGTTCTTACTCACGAATATCCAGATTGGTAACATCGAGTTTGCTAATGATTCTAACTACGAAAACGAAGATGTTAGGTATGCTGCTAATGACAAAGTTACGCTTCAGACACCAGCTTGCCCATTTCCAGCCCACCCACAACGTTATCTCAATTCTTCCACTAACCTGGCTCCATTCATTACAGCAACTATTGGTGAGTCATAATTTTATTATGTACGTATTTTCTAACTGATTTTGTTTCTCTCCGAAGTGAGTAAAGACTGTCCACACTCAGTAATAATGACACCTGCACCTTCAACCTCAATCGCCCCCCTCACACAAGTCACACAAGTCACATCCCTCACTGATGAACCAGACATAATGACACCGGAACCTTCAACCACAACCACCTCCCTCACACAAGTCACATCCTTCACTGATGAACCACACATTATATTTCCTGTCACTACAGCAACTGTTTGTGAGTCAAGTACGTACGTATTTGTTTTCTAAATGATTTATTTTTCTCTCCCAAAGTAAGCACAGACATAATGACAGTATCGCCCACAACCACCCCCCTTACTGAGAACACACCCCCTCCTGCCGCACTAGATACCACTAGCGTGGTGACAGGGTTTGTGACCGCTTTGATACTGATTATGGTCCTAGCTACGACTATAATTGTGGTTCTACTGGCTGTGGTTATTAGGATAAAGAAGAACAAGAGACCAAGTGTGGAAAAGAGTCACATAAACGGTGAGCTGTCATAAACAGTGAGCTGTTACAGTAGCCACAGTCTGAGGGGTTTTTGTTAAGCATTTTTGTGAGACCCTTTCATACATAATTATACTCACATGCAAATACACACGTAACTAGAATTCTAGACAATTAAACAGTCATACCCTAAACTGTGAAAACAAACTTTCTTATTTGGAATTATAGGGCCTATAAATGTTTTTCCAAGAGCGTGTAGATTGGAATTGTAACATACTCTAAAATTAATCTCTGGCCCCTCCCACACATTCAACAGATGACAAGCTTGAACGGTCGGTGAGCACAGCAACAAGAGTAACAGAGCTAGTCCCAACTGAAGAGCCCCTCTACAGTTGCATAGAGTCGACAAGTGACTATAGCCACATTTCTGTACGTACAAATAATCCCGAAATTGTTACAGCAAAATTGAAAGTTACACCTGAATCAGGTCTACGAACAGCGTTAAACGAAGCTTACGGAATGTTTGAAAGTATTGAAGTCTCAAAGACTAATACAGAATTAGAGTGTGCAGTTGATAATAACAAGACCGCAATGGAATGTGATGGACCAGTGACTGTCAGGAATGAAGCGTACGGAAGACTAACAGAGGATTCTGTAACAGGAGATGATTACTACGTGAACGAGGGAATGGGAGGGATAAATGAAGTAACCATGACAACAAACGAAGCATACGGCACAACCAAGCAACCACAAATGGCTAAGTTACCTACGACTATATTGCCAATCCTTCAGCTGTATCACATGATCCACCCACGATACTAAACCCGGCTTACGGTAATGTTACCATCACTAAAGATAGTGTCATAGCAACTGATGCTAACAAGTTGAGTGCAACAGCAGAAGTGACAATGACAAGAAATGAAGCCTACGTTGGAGTAAGACAGTCGAGTTCTGACAATGACCCCTCAATACCCACCACAGAGAATGAGGCATACAGTACAGTCCATAGTGTGACTGCATGAGAATGAACTTGAAACTTATTACTGCCTAAACTTAATACTAATTAGCAAGCAAACTCTATATCACGTTTATACAAGCATCTTGTATACGTACAATCTACCTGTAGCTATATTTACTATTGATATAAAGTGAATTGTTAACTGAAAGGTACAAAGTATAACCATGCATTATTCAAGGACATCACACACCGCACACAAAATCAGGAGTACACGTACGTACATGAATCTGACAAAACACAGCACATGCACATCCGTATAGAGGGAAATTGTTGCAAGTGCACATTTTCACTATTTGGCTCCAGAGCCCTCAGCAGAAAAATTAACAGTAGCTAAGAAGACCTTTGATTGGCCATAGTAACAATTATAATGATTCTATTGTTGTTTATCATACAAAGAGAGCTAATAAACACAAGCAATCAGGTAAGGTACCTTGTAGACTATCAAATAAAACACATAATTATACTCCTCATTATTTCAGAAGTGGTTACCTACCAAGATACCAATAGCGGGAACTATGAATACATCGACACTGCCCCGATAACTAGCTCTAGTACAGAGGTCCCTTCAACTCAAGAGCCCCTCTATACTACCATCGAGGAATCAACTGACTCAAACAGCAACCTAACTCAGAGCACAGTTCATAGAGATGTTATCACAACAGATGATGATTACTACGTGAACGAGGGAATGGAAGGGATAAATGAAGTAACCATGACAACAAACAAAGCATATGACACAACCAAGCAAGCACAAATGGCCCAGTTAACCTATGACTATGTCGCCAATCATTCAGCTGTATCACATGATCCAGATCCACCCACGATACTAAACCCGGCTTACGGTGATGTTACCACCACTAAAGATAGTGTCATAGCAACTGACGCTAACGGGTTGAGTGGGACAACAGAAGTGCCAATGATAAGAAATAAAGCCTACGTTGGAGTGAGACAGTTGAGTTCCGACAATTACCCCTCAATACCCACCACAGAGAATGAGGCATACACTAGTGTGACTGCTACACGTAACACTGAGACATAATCATGACTACGTTAGGAGCTTACTAACCGAGCACAGAACACATTAGAGTACATGGCATACAAATACGTAGCTACGTACATGCACACACTTGTGACACTTTACTTTGTAAAAATCTAAATATAATTTTAGTATTATAGTTAGTTGTATTTGAGAACTATAGTTAGTCTTAGTTGTATTGAGAACTAGTCTTAGTTGTATTGAGAACTACAGTTAGTCTTAGTTGTACATGTATTGAGAACTCGAAGAGTCTGTCGAGGTTAATTAGTGGTCGTGCAGAAGTCACACTGACCTATGGTTTTCAATACAACTAAGAAACAGTACTATATACGCCTGATCTACCATAAATGGAAGCAGTGCATGGTCAACTGTGGCAGTATCAGAAGCATAGTTCTATATAACACTACTCTTCCCAGTGACAAACTGATCTTATATCGTTCAATATGCAGAGACCTTTAACTGGAGACCAACAGAATGCAAACACGTGTATATAGACTCTTCCTTAAACATAGGCGTGTGCGTACAATCATTCATTCTTACTACAAGTATGTACAAGTTTGCTCTATTAATAGATGCTCCTATTTAGCTTTGATGGAAAAGGTGAGTAAATTACAAGAGTCAATATCAATCTCACTAACGTACACAGCTCAGAAATGTCTTCTGGGCATAAGAATTAACACATGCAGCTATATACTTGTGAGACTTTATTATTTTGTAAAGATCTTTACCGTATATGCGCTATGGTAATTGCAATACTAGTTTTGGCCTAAATGACAACACCCAATATATTAAGTGTTGGCTACTCAAAATAAAATTTAATTGGCAAAATTAATCAAAAACGTATATTGTGAGGTTTCTGGTAAAATGATATTGTCCACATTACTAATACATGCGTACACTATAGTACACTAGTAGTAAATGTGCATCAGATTCTGCATGCTACTGATATAGCTAGTACAAGTAAAAGAGTTTGTTGAATAAGATGCACTACATCATTTGCTTACTGGCTTTGCTCTACTGTCAGACTAATGGTAGGTGGATTAAGTGTGAAATCTTAAATATGATGTGTGATGGTTCTTTTTACAGCTCAGCAATGTCTTCGTGCAACTAATGGTGACAGGGATCTGCCAAACTTTGTCAGACCAGGAGGCAATAGCGTGCCACGGTTTCTAGTCCAACCAATCCAAGCCATCATCACTAGCTACAGGTTCAACTGCTGTGGAGTTGTGACTCAATGGAGAGCCCTTGTGGAGAACAGTGGTTCTGGACACTTTGATGATCAGGCTTACACCATCTTCTTCCAAGTGTGGAGACCCAACTCTCTCTCACCCGTGAACACTGATGGCTGCTACACGATGCAAGGCACTAACCATTTCCCATCCATTCCACTGTCTGATCCTGACACTGCTGACAGAGGAATAGTGACTGGGGTACCACTAGAGAGTGAGAGGATTGAGGTCCAACCAGGAGATGTGGTCGGGTTCTATCTGGAAAATAGTAGAGCTAATAATGATGGTATCCAGTTTGCTAGAAATAAAGACAATAGAGACAACACAAGTCCGTACACCAATGGACTGTTTGGTTTGCTACTGGTTTACTGACCCCTCGCCCTGAGGCAACTTGCATGTATCCTGTCGGCAAATCTCGTCTACTCAATTCCTCCACTAGCCTAGCTCCGCTCATCACAGCAACTATTTGTGAGTTCATTACAACACAATCAATTTTACGGTATTTATACTCTTTTATAGCAAAAACAGGCTGCCCTCCAAGGACAACTAAAGCCACTGCAACCCCAACAACCACAGCTGCCAACTCAGGTCCTACTACAGCAGCTGACAATATTGGAGGAATAGCCGTACCAGTTGGTTTAGTAATGATTGCTGTAACAATTACATTGATTCTATCGTTGTTTGTCATACACAAGAGAAGAGCTAAAAAACACAAGCAATTAGGTAAGATATACATTGCTTGAAGACTGTCAATTACAACACATAATAATACGTATTTCAGAAGTTTGAAGACTGTTAAATATCATTATTTCAGAAATGGTTACCTACCAAGCTACCAGTAATCAGTATGATGAAGACATCAACACTGCCCCGATAACTAGCTCTAGCACAGAGGTCCCTTCAACTCAAGAGCCCCTCTATACTACCATCGAGGAATCAACCGACTCAAACAGCAACCTAACTCAGAGCAAAGCCTGTGGAGATGTTATCACAACAGATGATGACTACTACGTGAACGAAGGAATGGGAGGGATAAATGAAGTAAAGATGACAACAAACGAAGCATACGACACAACCAAGCAACCACAGATGGCCCAGTTAACCTACGACTATATTGCCAATCCTTTAGCTGTATCACCTGATCCACCCACGATACTGAACCAGGCCTACGGTACCAATAAAGAAAGTGTCATTGCAACTGAAGCTAGCAATTTGAATGGGACAGCAGAAATAGCAATGATAAGAAATAAAGCCTACGTTGGAGTGAGACAGTCGAATTCTGACAATGATCCATCAATACCTACCACAGAGAAGGAGGAATATACACTATATAGTGTGACTGCTAACACTGAGTCGTATGACTACATTAGGAGCTTTGACTAACTGAGATCATGCAAAGTCATGCAGAACACATTGTAGAGTATTACATCATAGCAATCTATGATTACAACATGACATGCTAGTTGTACACACTTGTGAGACTTCATTTGGCATCACAAAAGTATTACTGTATACGTGCCTATAGATAGGATTGGATCAAATATAGAGTATTGTGACACCAGTTTGGTGTAAATGAATGACAACATCAAATGCATAGTGCAAGTGTGACAATCCACAATAAACATGAAAGATTGATGTAATTAAAAAACTGGAACTGAACCAACTTAGCAATATCTCTATCTACGTATAATTTTATTGTAGTAAAACGACTGTTGCACACATTTCATATGTATTGACAAGTGCTCATAAGACTCCTGCTACTGACATAGCTAGTTCAAAGGTATAGGAGAGTTGTTGAATAAGATGCACTACATCATCTGCTTACTGGCTTTGCTCTACTGTCAGACTAATGGTAGGTGGACTAAAACTGTTTCAGTGTGTATTGTTAAATATGGTTCCTTTATAGCTCAGAAATGTTTTCGTACAACTAATGGTGACAGGCAACTACCAAACTTTGTCAGACCAGGAGGTAGTAGCGTACCACGATTTGAAGATAATCCAATCCAGGCCATCATTACTAGCTACAAGTTCGACTGCTGTGGAGTGGTCACTGAGTGGAGAGCCTTTGTGGAGGGAAGTGGCGATGATCATTTTAAAGAGCAACCTTATACCATCTCCTTCCAAGTGTGGAGACCCAACTTCCCCTCACGTGTGAACACTGATGGCTGCTACACTATGCAAGGCACTAACCATTTCTCACCCATCTCACTTGGTGATCCCGGCACAGCTGACAGAGGAATAGTGACTGGGGTACCACTAAAGAGTGAGAGGATTGAGGTCCAACCAGGAGATGTGGTCGGGTTCTATCTGGAGAGTAGGGGAAATTCTGGTGATGGTATCCAGTTTGCAAGAGATGGAGAGGACGAATCCGTTTGGTATACTAATGCTACTGGTGTTATCACTGATAGTGGTTTAACATGTCCACTTCCAGTCGGCAAAGGACAAACTCTCAGCTCTTTCACTAACCTAGCTCCACTCATCACTGTAACTGTTTGTAAGTGTATGAGAATTATAACAATAGCAAATACGTTTACAAAGACTATACAATTCTATAGCAAGTGTTGCCTGTCCTATAACAACTCCAAGGACGACAACTGAGGCCACTGTAACCCCTCCAACCACTGCAGCTATAGCACCCACACCCTCTGGCAGGTCAGGTCCTATTACAGCAGCTGACAATGTTGGACTCTATGTGGGAATAGCAGTACCAGTTGGTTTAGTAACAATTACTGTAACAGTTATATTGATTCTATTGTTGTTCGTTATTCACAAGAGAAGAGCTAAAAAACACAAGCAATCAGGTAAGATACACTGTATTTGAGTGTCAATTAATCTACTGTACGTCAAGTAATAAACATGCAAGCCATGCACCCAATTAGATACCATTACCACTACGAAGTTATGTCACTCTAGGTATCGATGAGTACAGCTACCCATTACCGCAACGCTCCTTGGAGGGTGAGCCGGACCATGACTGAAGGCCGTTAATATGGATAGGAAGCCCCTCTAATTAATTAGAGGGGTGCAACCTCGCTAATTAGATAATGATGAAGCGTTTCTAATAATTATGATGCTCCCCTAATTAAGTACTTGGGGGTAAAGAGGTGGCCTAGCCAACAGTCATAGCCACGGCTCAGTCATGTCGTACTGACAGAGAAATGTATAGAAACCAAGGGAGGGTTGGGTGTGGGGCTTTAAACTCAGGTAGCTATAATCGAGCACGAGGTAGGTGTAGAGATAATTACGCATGCGCGTAAATGCTGGGCAGTACATAATGCAGTAGGCGGGGCAAGCGGAGTACATCGATTAACCTTGTTTAACTACCTTAAACATCATTTAATCTACTGTACGTCAAGTAATAAACATGCAAGCCATGCACCCAATTAGATACCATTACCACTACGAAGTTATGTCACTCTAGGTATCGATGAGTACAGCTACCCATTACCGCAACGCTCCTTGGAGGGTGAGCCGGACCATGACTGAAGGCCGTTAATATGGATAGGAAGCCCCTCTAATTAATTAGAGGGGTGCAACCTCGCTAATTAGATAATGATGAAGCGTTTCTAATAATTATGATGCTCCCCTAATTAAGTACTTGGGGGTAAAGAGGTGGCCTAGCCAACAGTCATAGCCCATCGGACGAATGTCCTACCCCCAAGGAATTAATACATCGATTGCGTAAAGGTAAGTATAGCAAAGCATATCATAATGGACACAAACTAATGTCAGTATTCTCAGACTAAGAACAAATACGTTTAGACACCGCTGCTAGAAGTTGTGAGGGAGTGCGAACGTAGGTGATATATGCAGAGCTTTTCCATCGCCCGAGGGTTTGAATCATGGAGTCCTCGACGCCGTTCAGTGAAGCAGTCGTGGCTGCGCCGATTCTAAAACTGTGGCCTGCGTACAGCGAACTGTCAATGCCCCGTGATGAAAGAGCCTTACGGAAGGAGGAGGTAAATTTGCATTTTGTGAGAAGTGCGCCATCTTGGTAATGGAAGAGTAGGCCTGGATTTGTACCGCGAATGGCCAGGTAGTTAAGGAGTGCTGCTACGGGACAAAGAGCGCTGCCGGTGCGCCCAACATGAACATCGACTCCTTGTCTGAATGGGTCTGTTTTGGATGCCTTTAAGTGCAGCCGAATAATGGACGGTTGCTGTGCATCGTTAACAGAGATATCTGCCAAGCAGAGATGGGCCGCGGGGTCGAAACAAGAGGGCGATGGGACAGTTATCTCACCAGATCGAAGAAACCCAAAGAAACATGTCAGAGAGGCAGCCCAGAGCATTACATTATCAAATGAGGGGTTATGGAAAGCGAGCTGGAGCTCCTGTAGTATCTTGGGTGTGATGGGAAGACGTGTTTTTGGTTTTGAGGCGGGGTCTTTGGACTGTGATGATTTGATGCCTTTGAGTACGTATGTGAGCTTTGGCATATCGGTAGTAAATGGGTCTGCGTGAGAGTTTATAATGTGGTAATACCTGATTCCGGATAGGTATGATTTAATGGTTTGGTGCTTTAAGTGTTGTGTGCCTAGGAAAGCTACAAATTGGGTGAGGATAGTTTCGGTAGTGGGGTATGGGGTGTGAGTAGAGCGATGGCAGAAGTTGAGGTACCTGCGATGGGCTGTTGTGTAGGAGGAGATGGTGCTTTTGGCGAGGGCGGCTTGAAGGTAGCGTTGAACATTGAGCTCCAGGCTGGGGATGTCCAGTCGAGTCTGGAGATTGTGAGCAGGTCGATTAGGGCGGGGGGGATAGGATCCGGGTTGGGGAGGGCCTGTGGTGAGAGGGAGAGAAAGAGTTGTAAGTTATTCCTGGACAGGGCGTCGGCGAGAATGTTGATTGAGCCAGGGAAATGAGTGGCTGTAAGGAGCAGATTATGCTTAGCAGTTATGAAAAACAGGCAGCGCATGAGGGGCATTGCTTCGCAATCTTTGCTTGTTCCCGTATTAATGATTGCTACGACGGCTTCGTTGTCGCAGCGGCAGAGTATCGATTTTCCCTGCCATTGAGCGCCCCAGACTGCCACTGCAAAGACAATCGGTAGGAGTTCTTTGGCAGTGATGTGGAGACCTAATGTAGTGTGGGACCATTTATATTGGAACCAGCGATCATTCCAGAAGGCGCCGCAGCCCCAATTCCCAGAGGCGTCGGAAGTGAGGATGATCTCAGGGTTTTCCCGCTGGTGGCTGCGCATCATGGAGAGCCCGTTCCAATCACCTATGAATTGTTTCCACCAGAGGATATCGGATCTTGCTTCGGTGTTTAGCCGGATGTGTGCTTCTCTGGGGCGGTTGTGAGAGGATTTCAGCAGGTCGACCAGGCGGCGAATGAAGGTGCGACCCGGTTTAATGACGATACTAGCGTCATGGAGGAGCCCTACGAGCGATTGCAGGTCACGTTTTAAACATGACCTTCGTCCGGCCCAAGAGGTTAGTGTACGCTGGAGCCGTGACAGTTTTTCTGCTGGGAGACGTAGCTGGAGGAGAGATGTGTCTAGTTCGATACCCAGGAAAGTGAGGCATGTGGTAGGGCCCTCGAGTTTTTGCAGGGCCAAAGGTAATTTCAGAATCTTGCAGGTATCGACGAGCAGCTGGAGGTTGGTTTGGCATTCGTGGCTGTGGGGTTTCCCTGTGGTGATAAAGTCGTCTAGGAAGTGATCTAGATTTGTAACCCCTCTTTCTAGGGCAATCCATTGGAGCCCGTCGGCTACAGCGTTAAATATCTTAGGGGCCGAGCGTAGGCCAAAGGGCAAGGTTGTGTCGATGTAGAGCTGGTTGTCCCACATCATCCCTAACAGATGGCGGTCATCAGGGTGAATCGGAACATTTCTGAAAGCATTTTCTATGTCTATCTTAGCTAACAGTGTGTCGCGTCCTGACAAAAGGATTCGTGGGATGATGTAGTCTACTTTTGTGTATGTCAGAGAGCAGAGCTGACGGGAGATACCGTCGTTAATGCTGTGGGATTTGGGGTGCGATAGGTCCAATATCAGTCGCCATTTTTCTGAGTGTTTTTTAGGTATAGCGCCAAGGCTGCTTGTGTGGACATATGGGTAGAGTGTTGGGTTAAGCGGGCCAACGAGTCGCTGTGCGCCGGTTTCGGCAAGGAGGGATTTTTTGATAATATCAGGGTGCTCGATGGCCGATGGGTGGTTGGTGGATGCTGAGCGGAGAGCGGTGTTAGTGTGGTCAAAGCCTATCCGGAAGCCATGGGCGATGCCGTGTAGTATGTACGATGCATAGTGTTGGTCGGGGTGATAATCTAGCCAGAGTTGCCATGCATCGTAGTTGAGCGGTGATGTAATGAGGGCTAAGCGGGGAGGCAAGGGCGGCGGTGCTGGGTTGATGTGAGAGGCAAGGGCGAGCAGGTCGGGAGTGTAGGGGTATAGTGGCGTCCCTGTGTGGGTGAAACTACGTAACATGCTTACTAATTACCATTGAACGTGTTGGACGTGTATAATCACGGCACATAATAATGGGGTAATCCGAAACACAAAGTGAAGCAATAATAATGAGGCAACGCAAATGGCATAATAATGAAGCGATAAGGGTAACGCAATAGGCATAATAATGAAGATAATGAGGGTAATGAGAAACGCAGCAATAATGAATAATGAGGCAACGCAAATGGCATAATAACGCAAATGGCATAATAATGAAGCGATAAGGGTAACGCAATAGGCATAATGAAGATAATGAGGGTAATGAGAAACGCAGCAATAATGAATAAGTAAGCACAGAGGGAAACACAACAATTAATAGTATGGGCAGGAGCTACGGGCAGGAGCTACTGGTGGCTTTTGTTGGGACAGTGGGTTCTCGGGTGTCCTTGGACGCCGCATACTGAACACTTATGAGGGTAGCGACAAGAGAGGCCATATTTGCAGTTTCCACCGGACATGTTATAGTTGATGCAGTAGTCCCCTGGTGGTCTGGGGCGTTTGGGGGCGGGTGGCAATAGGGACCGGGGTTGAGACGGTGGGTGTTGTGGGGGGAGAGGATCAGTGGGGATAGGGTACCGTGGACAGTCAAAGGTGTGGTTACCTCCGTCTACCTGACATATCGGGCACCACGACACAGGGTTGCCTTGTCCGGTAAAGGCGAGGGAGTAAAGCTGGGTGTTAATGGTGGACCACTCTTGGCAGTGAGTTGTGGCGGCCCATTTTCTGTACTCTGTATCGTAGTACAGCCAAGAGGGGTACCGGAATTTCTTGGCTGCCTTGACGATAAATAATTGATATGCTATTAATTCGGGTAAGGCTTGCGGGTGTCTGGACGAGAGGATTAGGATGTAGGTACTGTACAGCTGCACCCATGTGGCGATATCGATTATTTGCCTTTTTCGTTTCTTCTGGCTTTCCCAGCTACGCTGAGGGAAAAGGACGATTTGTGGGTCTGTGGTCGAAGAGCTGGAGCGAAGTTGATCGGGCAGCAGCTCCGAGAGGTCCGTGTACTGCCAGGAGAGGATCGTGTCGAGTAGTTTGGGGGGAATGGATGGAATGTCCGGGAAGCCCGCGAGAGGGTTGGTAGTGGGAGCAGGTGGGAGCGGAGCAGGTGGGGGCGCTGTGGGGTGGGTGGGGACCAGGGGTGGGGGTCGGATGCTGGCAGAGGGGGGCAGGAGCAGGGTTGGGGAGGAGTCAGCTTGGAAGGTAGGTAATCCAAGGGCGTGAATGGTGGCTGCGGACGGCATTCCGCTGTCTATGGTACCTGTGGGCGAGTGTGCGTCAGGGGGGGGGGGCGGGCTCGCCAAGTGATAGGTTGGCGGTATGAGCAGAGCAGGGCAGTATATTATAGAGCAGAGCGGTGGGCATAGAGTGGGCATAGAGCGGGCATAGAGAGCAGAGTAGGGCAGTATATTATAGAGCAGTACATTATAGAGCAGAGCGGTGGGCATGGAGCGGGCATAGAGTGGGCATAGAGCGGGCATAGAGAGCAGAGTAGGGCAGTATATTATAGAGCAGTACATTATAGAGCAGAGCGGTGGGCATAGAGTGGGCATAGAGTGGGCATAGAGCGGGCATAGAGAGCAGAGCAGGGCAGTATATTATAGAGCAGTACATTATAGAGCAGAGCGGTGGGCATAGAGTGGGCATAGAGTGGGCATAGAGCAGGCATAGAGAGCAGAGCAGGGCAGTATATTATAGAGCCGTACATTATAGAGCAGAGCGGGCATAGAGTGGGCATAGGGCAGGGCGGGGCAGTATATTATAGCAGGGCAATATATAGTATGGGGCAGAGCGGGGCAGTATTTTATAAGTTGTTATTGTAGGGTGTAGGCTGTTATAAGCAATATGGGTGAGGGCAGGGCAGGGTGGGCAGTAAATGTAGGACTCACGGTGATGAGGCTGGTGGGTCTGTTGAGCTGCAGCCAAGGCCTGCTCGAGGGTGGAGAGTCTTTCGTTGAGGGCCACCAGGTCGGCGGATGTGTCCCTCGGTGTAGGAGAGATGGAACCAGAGGGAGAAGACATCTTTAAACTCAGGTAGCTATAATCGAGCACGAGGTAGGTGTAGAGATAATTACGCATGCGCGTAAATGCTGGGCAGTACATAATGCAGTAGGCGGGGCAAGCGGAGTACATCGATTAACCTTGTTTAACTACCTTAAACATCATTTAAAAACACACATACATATTATTTTATTTCAGAAGTGGCCTACCAAGCTACCAATAGTGAGCACAATTATGAAGACATCAACACTGCCCAAATAATTAGCTCTAGCAAAGAGGTCCCTTCAACTCAAGAGCCCCTCTATACTACCATCGAGGAATCAACTGACTCAAACAGCAACCTAACTCAGAGCAAAGTCTATGAGGATGTTATTACAACAGAGGACTACTACTACGTGAACGAAGGAATGGGAGGGATAAATGAAGTAACCATGACAACAAACGAAGCATACGGCACAACTAAGCAACCTCAAATGGCTCAGTTAACCTATGACTAATTAGTGACCTTTTGACACTGGCATTCCTCCTCTGATCTACTCTTGATTGTGTATGACATGCTACAATGACCGTGGGCAATAAGAGCTACGAACATATGCACACTCCTGGTACTGCATTGCATAATTTTCTACATCTATTTTGCAAGTATTTTAACTAAGCTATGTATAACATATACCGGGTAATTTCCAAGGGTCAAAACATTCGTGGTCGAGCAATATTTAGTCAGTCCGTGGGTTATAATTTCCTGGCTGTGTGTGCATGGTAAAGGTGACCTTCATTCGTGAGTAAAATATTCCTGCTCAGAGTTTCAAACACTAAAACAACGAAAATGTTGCGCCCCATCCCCCTACTGAAAATTACCCCTATACACAGTGTATACCCAGCACCACATTCAGTATAAGCAGACGTGCAAAGTGAATGGAAGCCGTGGGTGGCAGTATATATATGCATAGTTCTGTTGCTACTGCCATTCTGCCCAGTAACAAACTAAACAAACATGATATCTCACACAGTTCAATAAGCAGATCCTTTTCTACGGAAACCATACTGACAAAATTTAGTGTCTGAGAAATACAAACAACATGTGTAGGAAGTGACGTGTAGGACTTCCCCAAGCCTTAATTGGTGTGACCGTACAAGCTTCTTCTATTGATGCTCCTATATAGTTTTGGTGGAAAAGGTGAGAAAATTAAAAGAGTGCATATTACATAATCAAATTTACCGTGTGTGCTATAGATAGCTTTGGCCAATTATAGTACATGGATTCCACCATTTTTTTACATCATACAATGCATTATAGTGAAAGTGTGGCTACTCAGAATAAACATGAAGACTGCCAAATACGTTAAAACAGCAGGCCTAAACCAACAAGAGTATATATATTAAACAAATGATATACCGGTAGCTATAGTACAGGATAGGAGAGTTGTTGAATAAGATGCACTACATCATCTGCTTACTGGCTTTGCTTTACTGTCAGACTAATGGTAGGTGGACTAAAACTATTTCAGTGCGCATCGTTAAATATGGTTCCTTTAAAGCTCAGAAATGTCTTTGTGCAACTAATGGTGACAGGGATCTACCAAACTTTGTCAGACCAGGAGGTGGGGGAGAGCCACGGTTTCAGGTCAACCCAATCCAAGCCATCGTCACTAGCTACCAGTTTGACTGCTGTGGAGTTGTGACTCAATGGAGAGCCTTTGTGGAGAGGAGTGGTGGTGCGTTCTTTCAGGATCAACCTTACACCATTTCCTTCCAAGTGTGGAGACCCAACTCCCCCTCACCCGTGGACACTGATGGCTGCTACACTATGCAAGGCACTAACCATTTCCCATCCATTCCACTGTCTGATCCTGACACTGCTGACAGAGGAATAGTGACTGGGGTACCACTAGAGAGTGAGAGGATTGAGGTCCAACCAGGAGATGTGGTCGGGTTCTATCTGGAGAGTAGTAGAAACGATGATGATGGTATCCAGTTTGCTAGAGATTTTAACAACACAAGTCCGTACACTGACGAGGCAGTTTGGTTTGCTACTGGTTCACTGACTCCTCGCCCTGAGGCAACTTGCATGTGTCCTGTCGGCACATCTGGTCTACTCAGTTCCTCTACTAACCTAGCTCCACTCATCACAGCAACTGTTTGTGAGTTCATTACAACACGATCAATTTTCTGGTAATTATACCCTTATAGTAAACACGGGCTGCCCTATAACAACTGCAAGGACAACTGAAGCCACTGTACCCTCTACAGCCACAACTATAGCACCACCAACCCTACACACCTCACCCACACCCTCACAAACCCTTGACACGACACAAGACCGCAACCCAGGTCTTACTGAAGTCACGGTAACCTCTACAACAACAACTATAGCACCACCAACCATACACACCTCACCCACACCCTCTCAACCCCCTGGCATGACAACAGACGGTAACTCAGATCCTACTACAGCAGCTGACGATGTTGGACTCTATGTGGGAATAGCAGTACCAGTTGGTCTAGTAATGATTGCTGTAACAATTATATTGATTCTATTGTTGTTTGTCATGCACAAGAGAAGAGCTAAACAACACAAGCAATCAAGTAAGATACAGTGTACCGTATTACAAGAATATTTTGCGGGCCATTGCGGAGCAGAAAAATTGAACTTTTGTGATATAACTATTGTGTTCTGGCAAGGATTGTGTGTATTTACCAGTTTTTATTGTTGCGCATTGATCAACCAATTACTTGATACTCGCAAAACATTCTAGTAATACGGTATTTGAAAAACTATCAATTAAATCACGTTTTCATTATTTCAGAAGTGGTTCCCTACCAAGCTACCAATAGCGGCAACTATGAAGACATCAACACTGCCCCGATAATTAGCTCTAGCACAGAGGTCCCTTCAACTCAAGAGCACCTCTATACTACCATCGAGGAATCAACTGACTCAAACAGCAACCTAACTCAGAGCAAAGCCTATGAGGATGTTATCACAACCGATAATGACTACTACGTGAACGAGGGAATGGGAGGGATAAATGAAGTAACCATGAAAACAAACGAAGCATACGGCACAACCAAGCAACCACAGATGGCTCAGTTAACCTGCAACTACATCGCCAATCCTTTAGCTGTATCACATGATCCACCCACGATACTAAACCAGGCCTATGGTACCACTAAAAACAGTGGGACAGCAGAAGTGGCAATGGATAAGATAAGAAATGAAGCCTATGTTGGAGTGAGACAGTCGAGTTCTGACAATGACCCCTCAATACCCACCACAGAGAATGAGGCATACACTAGTGTGACTGCTAACACTGATCCTGAAGAAGCTTATGACTATGTTAGACCATAACATATATATATCTTTTTTCTGTATGTAGCTATCGAACAATGTCGGTACCCAAAAGATCACAGCATGCAGTAGACTTCAATTACAGTATAGCAAAAAACATAATTATAGATTAACTTGTGTTAACTATGTACTTTGTTATTTATAACTCAACCTATAATTTATGCACGCATAGAATTGTGCAATGTAAATAATGTATGTCATCATCAGTTGTGATGTGGTACTCAGATTAACTACCGTGTGTTACACAATATTTAGTGAGCATCAATAATTATGCGTACTTTATCAAACATTGTAGTAATACAGTAACACACTGATTAAGTTATTGTGCCTCATAATTACGTATGTCGATGGCTTAGCGACTAATAAGCATGATACTTGTGCAATTAAGCCAAAACAAGAAAAAAAGGAGTAATAATTATTGCAGGAACAATTATGTACAAAGACTATTATAAATCAGACCAAGCTTATGTATCTTCCGCAATGGTGTACTCGTATGATCATAACTGCTATTTAACGTACTGACACATAATTAGAACACATTGGTACCGTATTACTGGTGGTGAAAACCTTTGCGAATGAGCCAAATCAGCAGAAATATTGACCTTCGGCGATTTAACTATTGCGTTCTGGCAAGGATCGTGTGTATTTACCAGTACTAATTTGGGTTTTGTGATTTTTTTTGTTGCAAATTGATCAACCCTCGCAAATTGAGCATATGTTTTGATACTCGCAAAACATTCTAGATGACATGATACAGTGACCGTGTACAATAAAGGAGTTATACAGCATATTGCATAATCTATTTGCATGGTATTTAACTAAGATGTATAAACGTATAGCGGGTTAGCTTCTGGGGGTCAAAACATTCATGGTTGAGCAATATTTAGTCAGTCCGTGGGTTATAATTTCATGGCTGTGTGTGCACTGTAAAGGTGACCTTAATTCATTCGTGAGTAAGATATTCCTGCTTAGAGTTTCAACCACGAAGACCACGAAACAGTTGCGTCCCTCACCACCGAATTACCCCTACACGGTGTACCCAACACCACATTCAGTGTAAGCAGACAAGCCGTGGTCTACATGGCAGTATATATCAGATGCATAAGTTCTGTTGCTATAGTTCTACTCTACCCAGTAATGAACTATTATTATACAGTTCAATAAGCAGAGACTTTTCCCTAGAGATAATAACACATTTTGGTTTCCGAGAAATGAACTGAAACAACACGTGTAGGACTTCCCCAAGCCTTATTGGCGTGACCGTACAAGCTGCCATTATTCTTACTACAAGTATGTACAAGCTTCTTCTAGCACTACATGTACATCATTTATACTTACTGGCTTTGCTCTACTGTCAGACTAATGGTAGGTGGACTAAAACTGTTTCAGTGTGCATTGTTAAATATGGTTCCTTTAAAGCTCAGCAATGTCTTCGTGCAACCAATGGTAACAGGGATCTACCAAACTTTGTCAGACCAGGAGGTGTGGGACAGCCACGGTTTCAGGTCAACCCAATCCAAGCCATCATTGCTAGCTACAGGTTTGACTGTTGTGGAGTGGTGACTGAGTGGAGAGCTATTGTGCACAACAGTGGCTTTATAAACTTTGAGGAGCAACCTTATACCATCTCCTTCCAAGTGTGGAGACCCAACTCCCCCTCACCCATGGACACTGATGGCTGCTACACTATGCAAGGTACTAACTATTTCCCATCCATTCCACTGGCTGATCCTGACACTGATGACAGAGGAATAGTGACTGGGGTACCACTAGAGAGTGAGAGGATTGAGGTTCAACCAGGAGATGTGGTCGGATTCTATCTAGAGAGTAGGGAAAATGGTAATGATGGTATCCAGTTTGCTGAAGATCGAAGGGATGAATCAGTTTGGTATGCTACTGGTGTTATCACTGATAGTGGTTTAACATGTCCACTTCCAGTCGGTCCAGGACAAACTCTCAGCTCTTTCACTAACTTAGCTCCACTCATCACTGCAACACTTTGTGAGTTGATGACAACATAATGGTACCTCCATATGATACAATTCTATAGCAAGTGTTGCCTGTCCTAGAACTCCAAGAACAACTGAAGCCACTGTAACTCCTACAACCACAGCTATAGCAACCCCAACCCTACACACCTCACCCACACCCTCAGGCATGACAACAGGTCCTACTACAGCTGACAATGTTGGACTTTATGTGGGAATAGCAGTACCAGTTGGTTTAGTAACAATTGCTGTAACAATTATATTGATTCTATTGTTGTTTTTTATATACAAGAAAAAAAAACACAAGCAATCAGGTAAAATACATTCTATTTTAAGACTATCAATTACATCATGTTCTCAGAAGTGGTTACCTACCAAGCTACCAATAGTGGACACTATGAAGACATCTACACTGCCCAAATAATTAGCTCTAGCAAAGAGGTCCCTTCAACTCAAGAGCCCCTCTATACTACCATCGAGGAATCAACTGACTCAAACAGCAACCTAACTCAGAGCAAAGCCTATGAGGATGTTATCACAACAGATGATGACTACTACGTGAATGAGGGAATGGGAGGGATAAATGAAGTAACCATGCAAACAAACGAAGCATACGGCACAACCAAGCAACCACAAATGGCCCAGTTAACCTACGACTATATTGATCCCTCAGCTGTATCACATGATCCACCCACGATATCGAACCAGGCCTATGGTACCACTAAAGATAGTGGGACAGCAGAAGTGGCAATGGATAAGATAAGAAATGAAGCCTACGTTGGAGTGAGACAGTTGAGTTCTGACAATGACCCCTCAATACCCACCACAGAGAATGAGGCATACACTAGTGTGGCTGCTAACACTGATCCTGAAGATGCTTATGACTATGTTAGACCATAAATATTCGGTAAATATAGCATGTATCGAACATAGTCGGTATTCCAAAAATCACAGCACTAGCCTTCAATTACAGTACAGTATGAACCAAGGAACATATAGATCAGCTGCTGCTATACGTTTTTGACATGTAAACTAACTACTTTGTTATTTGACACGTACTATAACTCAACCTACCGTATAGAAACTGGATTATTAGCGCATGCGCTTTGGGGGTCAATAGCAGAGCTCTATACACTTATATTCAAGAATACGCCTATAAAGCAGTAATTTCGAGCCCAACCCAGCAACCGGATGTTTCTGTGATGAGAACTGACTCGCAAGCTGGCTAGAAAGTGAGCAAGCAAGGCAAGCAGGCAACCCTATAACTGGATCTATATCAAACTATTATGTTACAGTTCATTTTACAGTTCATTTATTATAAAAACATTCATATTGACCAGGAACTTGGAATAAAAGGACCTCATCCATGTCTCACATTCTCTCAGCATGATCAGACAAGGTAACAGCATGCCCAGAGAGTATTTCCAGATGGATATCACCAGCTATATTAGCTATCCTGCACTGTACAAGCTAACTAGCTCATAATTAGATTTCTAATAACCTTCGCACAAGCTCTTCATTCGAGTATAAAAAGCATGCGCTTAAAATAAAGATGCGCTTATGTCGAGTAAGCGCTAATAATCCAGTTTCTAACGGTTTATGTAATAATTTATGCATAGCATGCAATGTAAATAATGTATGTCATCATCTATTGTGAGGTGGGACTCAGATAACTACCATACGTATTACTACAACGTTTAGTAAGCATCAATCAATATGCGTACTTTGATAAGCGCTAATGGCGACTTCAAGATAGTGAAAACATACACCGGTACCCAGTATGACATCACGATCCTTACCAGTTCACACAACGTTAGATGATCGCGAAGTCTGATAATTTGGCTCATAATTTGCTTCACTCGTAAAACATTGTAGTCACACTGATAACTTATTGTGCCTCATAATTGTGTATGTTGAAGGTGGTGGCTAATAAGAATGATACTCAATGCCAAAACAAGGAGTAAAATTGCAGGAACAATTATTTACCGTATATGCTTGATCAGGAGCCGCGGCTACTAAATGTTTCATTTTGCTAGCAAGGGAGGCTACTACTTGAGTGCGGCCTTTATACAAGAGCGGCCTCTGATCGAGCATATATACGATACAAAGACTATTTTAAATCAGACCAAACATAATGGTGCATGCACTCGTATGATCATAACTGCTATTTAACGTACTGACACATAATTAGAACACATTGGTACCGTATTATTAGAATATTTTGGTGGTGAAAACCTTTGCAAATGAGCAGAAAAATTGACCTTCTGCGATTTAACTATTGCATTCTGGCAAAGATCGTGTGTAAAATCAAAGACCAGTACTAATTTGGGTTTTTTGCAATTTTATTGTTGCGAATTGATCAACCCTCGCAAATTTCGCATATGTTTTGATACTCGCAAAACATTCTAGTAATCTGTATATACAAATTAATTTTGTGAGACTTTGTAAGCTTCAACTTTTAGGCCTGCCATAACGGTTTGTGATTATCAATCGAATATATATACTAAACTATAAGAATTGATTAACAAATCTTGTTGGTCGATCTCTACAAACAAAGTTTCTTCGTTCTCAAAAACCGTACAGTAGCCTATTTCTATTACATTTCCCCGTCAAAGCATGATTGCTGGAGTGTGTCAATAGTATAGAAATGCCATATCAAATAATATCAACATATGCCCTAAAGTTAGTTAGCGACAATGAGAGAAGCAAGGCAAGTGTTTGCAGCTGAGCACTGTCCAAAGACACGAAAGCGTTTGTATCCACTCTTGATTGCATATATGACATGATACAATGACCGTGTACAATAAAGGAGTTATACAGCATTGCATAATTTATTTGCAAGGTTTTTAACTAAGATGTATAATTATACCGTATAGCGGGTTAACTTCTGGGGTCAAAACATTCATGGTTGAGCAATATTTAGTCAGTCCGTGGGTTATAATTTCCTGGCTGTGTGTGCACTGTAAAGGTGACCTTCATTCGTGAGTAAAATATTCCTGCTCAGAGTTTCAACCACAAAGACCACGAAACAGTTGCGTCCCTCAACACCGAAAATTACTCAATATACAGTGTACTCAACTAACCAACACCATGCATATACAGTGTAAGCAAACATGCAAAAGGGAATGGTTCCATGGTCCACGTGGTATCAGATACTTCTATGTATCTGAACTATAGTTCTGTTGCTATAGTGCCATTCTTCCCAGTAAATGAACTACCATATTACAGCGTGACATTTTCACGGGGCTTAATTTTCGCTTTTTTTTCATGGGTTAGCAATCTTACAAAAATTAATTAATACCACGAACATAGAATTATCTGCTATAACAAGTTTAAAGGCGTGGTTTCCGGTAAACTGTCAACCAACGAAAATTATTCAACAAATTGCCTCGAAAATTTCGCGCTATTAAACTTGATCTCATACACAGTTCAATATAAGCAGAGACTTTTCCCCGGAGACAATCAGGGTACCGAGATATGCAAACAACACATAATCAGGTGTAGGACTTCCTGTGTAGGACTTCCTTAAGCCTTAACTGGCGTGACTGCATGTACAAGCTGCCATTATTTTCACTACAAGTATGTACAAGCTTGCTCTCTTGATGCTCCTATACAGCCTAGGGGGAAAAGGTGAGTAAATTATACAAGAGTGCATAATTATCAATAACTAAGGTATATTTTAATGTGAGTCGTAAAAACATAAATCAAATTTTACCGCATGCTATAGATAGTTTTGGACGAGTAAATGGATTCTTAAGCATAGTAAAAGTGTGGCTACTCAGAATGAACATGAAGACTGACTAATACGTCAAACACCATGCAGGCCTAACAAATGTCTATTAGTGTTGAGTTTGACCTTCATAAAGTTGTCATAACGTTGTCACACTTTACTGAAATTCAACGTTTCATACCTTTGGTTAAAAAGCGCTTCTATCTATATACTGTAGAGCTGGTAAGCTCCAACCAGCTAAAAGTTAGCATTTTCCACGTAGAAGTCCCAGGCATTAAGTCCACCACATAAAGCATAAATGAAGCCATGATTGACCACATAACTTCCGGGGTCAAACTCAACGCAAATAGACTTTAACAAACCTATTATAGGGATAGGAGAGTTGTTGAATAAGATGCAATACATCATTTGCTTACCGGCTTTGCTCTACTGTCAGACTAATGGTAGGTGGACTAAAACTGTGTCAGTGTGTATTGTTTAATATGATGTGGGATGGTTCCTTTTAAAGCTCAGCAATGTCTTCGTGCAACTAATGGTGAAAGGGATCTACCAAACTTGATCAGGCCAGGAGGTAATAGCGTGCCACGGTTTGAGGTCAACCCAATCCAAGCTATCATCACCAGCTACAGGTTTGACTGCTATGGAGTGGTCACCGAGTGGAGAGCAATTGTGCAGGGAAGTGGTAGTTCCTTCGTTGATACTTACACTATGTCCTTCCAAGTGTGGAGACCCAACTCTCCCTCACCCGTGGACACTGATGGCTGCTACACTATGCAAGGCACTAACCATTTCCCATCCATTCCACTGTCTGATCCTAACACTGCTGACATAGGAATAGTGACTGGGATACCACCAGAGAGTGAGAGGATTGAGGTCCAACCAGGAGATGTGGTCGGGTTTTATCTGGAGAATAGTAGAGCTAATACTCGTGATGGTATCCAGTTTGCTAGAGATATTAACAACACAAGTCCGTACACTGACGAGAGAGTTTGGTTTGCTACTGGTTCACTGACTCCTCGCCCTGAGGCAACTTGCATGTATCCTGTCGGCTCATCTGGTCTACTCAGGTCCTCCACTAACCTAGCTCCACTCATCACAGTAACTGTTTGTAAGTTTATTACAACATGATAAACCTTCCAGTTATTACACCCTTATAGTAAACACGAGCTGCGTAACAACTGCAAGGACAACTGATGCCACTGTAACCTCTACAACCACAGCTATAGTACCACCAACCATACACACCTCACCCACACCCTCACAAGCCACTGACACGACAACAGACGGTAACTCAGGTCCTATTACAGCAGCTGACGATATTGGACTCTATGTGGGAATAGCAGTACCAGTTGGTTTAGTAACAATTGCTGTAACAATAATATTGATTCTATTGTGGTTTGTCATACACAAGAGAAGAGCCAAACAACACAAGCAATCAATAATTAGCTCTGGAAAAGAGGTCCCTTCAACTCAAGAGCCCCTCTATACTACCATCAAGAAATCAACTGACTCAAACAGCAACCTAACTCAGAGCAAAGCCTATAGGAATACAACCGATAATGACTACTACGTGAACGAGGGAATGGGAGGGATAAATGAAGTAACCATGGAAACAAACGAAGCATACGGCACAACCAAGCAACCACAGATGGCCCAGCTAACCTACGACTATATTGCCAATCCTTTAGCTGTATCACATGATCCACCCACGATACAAAACCAGGCCTATGGTACCACTGCAGAAGTGGCAATGGATAAGATAAGAAATGAAACCTACGTTGGAGTGAGACAGTCAAGTTCTGACAATGACCCCTCAATACCCACCACAGAGAATGAGGCATACACTAGTGTGACTGCTAACACCAAGCCTGAAGATGCTTATGACTATGTTAAACCATAAATTAACTTTTACGGATGTAACGTGTATCGAAAATTGTCGGTACCCGCAGATTTAATTAATGAACCAAGGAACATAATTATAGATTAACTGCTGTTATTTTCATGTACTATAACTCAACCTACATGTAATAATTCGTATAGCATGCGATGTAAATAACGTATGGAATGTAAGCCAGTCAGATTAACTACCGTACGTATATTACTACAATGTTTAGTGAGAATCAATATGTGTGTATACCGTAAAGCGGGTAATTTCCGAGGGTCAAAACATTCATGGTTGAGCAATATTTAGTCAGTCCGTGGGTTAATGTCCTGGCTGTGTGTGCATGGTAAAGGTGACCTTCATTCGTGAGTAAACTATTCCTGATCAGAGTTTCAACCACGAAGCCCACGTGATTACCCCCTATACAGTGTATACCCAGCACCACATTCAGTGTAAGTAGATTGCAAAGTGAATGGAAACTGTGGTCCACGTGACAGTATCAGATGCAAACCCCTTCTTTTTAATAACATGTTCTATGGGATGCTAGCTAGGTTTGTATGTGGGGGGGGGGGTCTGATATCAAGAGTCAACATCAAATACCATGCATGCATCCGGATTACTAGTTTATACTGCGTGTCTATCACTATTGCATTCGGTCTGCAGGGAATACACTGAGCTCACACTCACATGTCTGCATTCCTCATTGTTACCTAGGTGACGAAGTGTGGCTGAGCGATCCGGATGGGGAATTCAACTCGCCAATAAAAATCTCGTGATAGTGGCAGCAGACTCTGGTAAGCCAATTGCATAATTATAATACAGGCATGAATCTTCTTAATAACCACTAAAAGTGTGTTTATATCAACTGTATAGTGACATTGAGTTACTTTTGTCTATAGGTTTCACGCCAATGGTGAAGTTGCTTCGTGACTTCTTTCATACCGATCTAGTGGCTAGAGAGAACAGGAGACGAGTGACAGACAGCTCTACCAACTAACAAAGGGAACACGCAGAGTGTCCGACAAGCAATGCCAAGCTCCTCTTTGCTAACAAGACAGAGAGTGACATTTGATGAAAGGATGAAATGCGACAGAATTTGTAGAACAGCAGCTGACAATGTTGGACTCTATATACTACCATCGAGGAATCAACTGTTGTCTAACATAATCATAAACATCTTCAAGATTAGTGTATGTAATCTTTGTACGTATATATAGCAGTGTATCGAAACATTTCGGAACCCAAAACATCACATCAATTAACTACGTACCTTGACACATGTAACCTATACATAGCATGCACTGTAATATAATTAGGGCATGTGAAGCTGAAGCAGCATATAACCTATCAGTACATTTAATTCCTCTATAGCTCCACTTATCTCGTTAAGTACGTAATGACATATCAAACAAAAAGATCAGAAACTACGTAGCTTATATTGCAGGAAGACTGTATACACAAGTTCAAGCCACACACCCTAACACCCACACCCCCACCTCTCAACGTCTCTACCCATTGTTACTACTGACACAAATCCTGTTCGTACAGCAGAGACTACCAAAATGTCAGCACTGATACTGACGGTATAGTGCAGTGCGCTTCATTGATCATCGGGTGTGACTAAAGCAACATCTCGGTCAGGTGTGTTAAACACTAAACAGCTGTATTGCTGCCTATTTTATAGACAGATGTCTGCAGTAGAGCCCCAGTAGGGTATTATCACTGCATTGGTAGTTCATGGTGTAGGATAAATTATCAGTTCATTGGTGTTAATTTTAACAATTTTAAAAACTTTTTGTTCAAGAGTGTACCCCTACACTCTTTGTTCCCCATATATATGGGAGACAAAGAGCGGCCCTACACTCTTTGGTCCCCATATATATGGGAGACAAAGAGCGGCCCTACACTCTTTGGTCCCCATATATATGGGAGACAAAGAGCGGCCCTACACTCTTTGGTCCCCATATATATGGGAGACAAAGAGCGGCCCTACACTCTTTGGTCCCCATATATATGGGAGACAAAGAGCGGCCCTACACTCTTTGTTTCTCATATCGTATAGGAACCAAATAGTGTACCCCTACACTCTTTGCTCCCCATGTACTTGGGGAATGATATGGTAAGAGTGTACTTTTATCCTCACCCTAATTTATATAAACTGCACCTCTTATCTTAATTAAATCATATTGTATTCAGTTGCTAAGAATCAAGAAGTGAAAATGGACCCAATAACAGACGAGAATAAATCATATGGCCAGCTGGGGGAAGAAGCTATGTCACCTGACTGTCATTCTTATGACTACATGGACGAGACAGACTTGACTACTGCAGCCACAGAGACAAGCCAAACGAAATGGGGAATGATAAGAAACGAAGCTTATGCTGTGACCAGAGAGACAGTCACAGATGTAGAGGATGTGGACAATTTTAAGTATAGAAATATCTAACATGTGATCTGTACAATGACAACAATACAAGACAGTTTTTGCATACATACGTATACAGAAATAATCATACGTACACTGTATCTAATATATGCTTGCCAAGTGACAGACTGAATACACTGATAGATAGGGTGCACGGAGGTAATGAAAACTGCTTGCTTATTGTAAACAGTGACATAATTATAGTTAGAGTTAACGTTGAAATACAACGGCTTACAGGTATTGAGGTATATTGCATAAGGGTCTACAATGGTCGTGTAAATAGGCTGCATCAGATATGCAGTAGATTCTCGTTGATCCGGTCACCCTTGAGACAGTGCAGCTTGGCTGGAATAGTGAGTTGGCTGTAGGCTAAAAAAACCACCGTACCTCGAATCTAATGACTAATTTTGCGGTTCTGTTTCGAGGATAACGAATCATTCTGCTCTCAATTTTATCTGCCAAACCCATACCTATAACATCATATCTGGCCATAAAAAAACGTATAATTGAAAACCTAGTTTGGGGCAGCCAGCACTGGCCAGTATACGGAATAGCGGAGTGGCCGTACTTTAGGGTGAGTTTTGTTGCAGTAAACATCTAGCTAGCAATATGTGCCAAACCAAATAACCGGTATATCGAGGTAGCCGTACTTCAGAGAGCCGGAATAGCGAGAGTTGCTAGTGCCACCACACTCACCAAATTGAGCATTATTTACGTTTACAATACCAATACGGTGCAAATGTTAAATAGAAACCTTTTGATTAGACGCCATAAATGAAAATATTAAGTTTGGTATCCGAGGAATGAAAGCTCATGCAGGATTTTCCCAAACCGTAATAGGCATAAACCTGTACAAGCCATTCGGTACTCACAATTTTTAATACACAGTATGTACAAGCTTGCTCTCTTGATGCTCCTATATAACCTAGGTGGAAAAGGTGAGTAAATTATACTAGAGTGCAAAATTATCAATAACTAAGGTATATTTTAATGTAAGAATTACTTAGTAAAAAAACATAAATGAAATTTATAAGAGATAGTTTTGGATAAGAAAATGGATTCCATCATTTATTTACGCATAGTAAAAGTGTTGCTACTCAGAATAAACATGAAGACTGCCAAATATGAAGACTGACTAATACGTTAAAGATAGTCAAACACCAGGCGTTAACTAACAAACATACTAGGGAAGGAGAGTTGTTGAATAAGATGCAATACTTACTGGCTTTGCTCTATACTGTCAGACTAATTAATGTTTCAGTGTGCATTGCTAAATATGATGTGTGATGGTTCCTTAATTTATAGCTCAGCAATGTCTTCGTGCAACTAATGGTGACAGGGATCTACCAAATTTTGTCAGACCAGGAGCTGGGGCAAACCCACGGTTTGAGGTCAACCCAATCCAAGCCATCATTACTAGCTACAGGTTCAACTGCTGTGGAGTGGTCACCGAGTGGAGAGCTATTGTGCACAATAGCAATTTCAATGCTCAGCAATCTTACACCATCTCCTTCCAAGTGTGGAGACCCAACTCCCCCTCACCCGTGGACACTGATGGCTGCTACACTATGCAAGGCACTAACCATTTCTCACCCATTCCACTGGCTGATCCTGACACAGCTGACAGAGGAATAGTGACTGGTGTACCACTAGAGAGTGAGAGGATTGAGGTCCAACCAGGAGATTTGGTCGGGTTCTATCTGGAGAGTAGTAGAAACGATGATGATGGTATCCAGTTTCCGGAAGATAGAGGCAACCCAAGTCCGTACACTGATGAGACAGTTTGGTTTGCTACTGGTTCACTGACTCCTCGTCCTGAGGCAACTTGCATGTATCCTGTCGGCTCATCTGGTCTACTCAGTTTCTCCACTAATCTAGCTCCACTCGTCACAGTAACAGTTTGTGAGTTTATTAGAACATAATATTATTTATGATTATACCCCTTTAGTAAACACGGGCTGCCCTATAACAACTGGAAGGACAACTGAAGCCACTGTAACTCCTACAACCACAGTTATAGCACTCCCAACCCTACACACCTCACCCACACCCTCACAAGCCCCTGACACGACACAAGACGGGAACTCAGGTCCTACTGAAGCCACTGTAACCTCTACAACCACAACTATAGCACCCTCAACCCTACATACCTCACCCACACCCTCACAAGCCCCTGACATGACAACAGACGGTAACTCAGGTTCTACTACAGCAGCTGACAATGTTAGACTCTATGTGGGAATAGCAGTAGCAGTTGGTTTAGTAATGATTGCTGATA
The DNA here is from genome assembly GCF_963675165.1 of Halichondria panicea. Lineage (NCBI taxonomy): Eukaryota > Metazoa > Porifera > Demospongiae > Suberitida > Halichondriidae > Halichondria > Halichondria panicea. Next base: position 4,632,594 of record NC_087393.1, read on the forward strand.
TTGTTGTTCGTTATTCACAAGAGAAGAGCTAAAAAACACAAGCAATCAGGTAAGGTACATTGTATTTGAGTGTCAATTAAAAACACGCATACATAGTATGTTTTCATTATTTCAGAAGTGGTTACCTACCAAGCTACCAATAGTGAGCACAACGAAGACATCAACACTGCCCCGATAATTGGCTCTAGCAAAGAGATCCCTTCAACTCAAGAGCCCCTCTATACTACCATCGAGGAATCAACTGACTCAAACAGCAACCTAACTGAGACAACAATAGATGCCCAGGGCTACTACAGGAACGTGGGAATGGACACCATGAAAACAAACGAAGCATACGACACAACCAAGCAACCACAAATGGCCCAGTTAACCTACGACTATATCGTCAATCCTTTAGCTGTATCACATGATCCACCCACGATACTGCTGAACCAGGCCTATGGTACCAATAAAGAAAGTGTCATTGCAACTGACGCTAGCAATTTGAGTGGGACAGGAGAAGTGGAAATGATAAGAAATGAAGCCTACGTTGGAGTAAGACAGTTGAGTTCTGACAATGACCCCTCAATACTCACCACTGAGAATGAGGCATACACTAGTGTGACTGCTAACACTGAGCTTGAAGATGACTATGTTGTTAGAACTTAAATTATAATTAAGATTCTTTTTTCGTAAGTAGTGTGTATCGAAAATTGTCAGTATACCCCAATTACAGCAGTAGCCTTCAATAACAGTATATGAAGAACAGTATAGGAACCACAGATTAACACACGTATACCGTATAACTTTACACAGTATGTGATGTGAAATATGATATGTGAACCAGATGTGGAACTTAGATTATATATATATACTACACAACGTTTAAATACCTGTATCGGTACCCAGTGACATTACGACGCTTGCCAGTTTGTATTTTCTACTGATTTGGCTCATTTGCGAAGGTTATTCACTTGTAAAACATTGTAGTAATACAGTAACACACTGATAAGTTATTGTGTCTCGATCATAATTACGTATGTCGAAGGTGGTGGCTAATAATGTTGATACTCAATGCAATTAAAACAAAACGACAAAGTTAGATAGGAGCAGCGTTTAATATTGCAGAAACAGTTATACAAAGTGAAAGACTGTTATATTGGACCAAATTTAGGCATCTTCCGTAATGGTACACTCGTATGATCATGACTGCTATAACACTGACACGTGCATAATTATGACTACATGCACTAGGAGCTTTGATTATAAAGAACACATTGGTATACACAATAATTGTGAGATTTTCAATTTGTAAGCATGCCATAACCTTTTGTAAGCAGCGGGTACAATGAAGACATCAACACTGCCCCGATTATTACTCACATCAAAGCCAATGGGGCACAACAGATGGCGACTACTACGTGAACGAGGGAATGGGAGGGATAAATGCATGAAAACAAACGAAGCATACGGCACAACCAAGCAACCACAAATGGCTAAGTTAACCTACGACTATATTACCAATCCTTCAGCTGTATCACATGATCTACCCACGATACTAAACCCGGCTTACAGTGATGTTACCACTACTAAAGATAGTGTCATAGCAAATGACGCTAACAAGTAGTGGGACAGGCAATGAGAGGATAAAAAATGAAGCCTACATTGGAGTAAGACAGTCGAGTTCTGACAATGACCCCTCAATACCCACCACAGAGAATGACACGTACTAGTGTGACTGCTAACACAGAGCCATAATTATGGAGCCTTGACTAATCGAGCACAGAACACATCATACGTACACTATGGTACATGTATATACACACTTGTGATACTTTATTTTATATCCTATGATTAGACTTTTGTGACACCAATTTTGGTGTAAATTAATGACAATATCCAACACATAGTGCAATTAGTGATAATAAACATGAAGTATATCAGTAACTGTGCATTGTCAAAGTGATCGACTCCTGCTACTGATATAGCTAGTACAAAGGCACAGGAGATTTGTTGAATAAGATGCACTATATCATCTGCTTACTGGCTTTGCTCTACTGTCAGACTAATGGTAGGTGCATGGACTAAAACTGTGTCAGTGTGTATTTTTTAATACGGTTCTTTATAGCTCAGCAATGTCTTCGTGCAACTAATGGTGACAGGGATCTACCAAACTTTGTCAGACCAGGAGGTAGTGGCGTGCCACGGTTTGAAAAAAATCCAATCCAAGCCATCATCACTAGCTACAGGTTTGACTGCTGTGGAGTGGTGACTGAGTGGAGAGCCTTTGTGCTTGGCAGTGATGGTGCGTACTATAGAGATCAACCTTACACCGTGTCCTTCCAAGTGTGGAGACCCAACTCCCCCTCACCCGTGGACACCAATGGCTGCTACACTATGCAAGGCACTAACTATTTCTCACCAATCTCATTGGCTGATAATCTAAGTGCGGATAGAGGAATAGTGACTGGGGTACCACTAGAGAGTGAGAGAATTGAGGTCCAACCAGGAGATGTGGTCGGATTCTATCTGGAGAGTAGTAGATTAACTAGTGATGGTATCCAGTTTGCTGGACATTTTGACAACCCAAGTCCGTACATTGATGAAACAGTTTGGTTTGCTACTGATTCACTGACTCCTTACCCTGAGGCAACTTGCATGTATCCTATCGGAACATCTGGTCTACTCAGTTCCTCCACTAGCCTAGCTCCACTCATCACAGCAGCAGTTTGTGAGTTTATTAGAACAAACAAATGTTAAGGAATTTATACCTTTTTATATAATTATAGCAGCTGCTGCCTGTCCTATAACTGGAAGGACAACTGAAGCCACTGTAACTCCTACAACCACAACTATAGCACCCCTAACTCTACACACCTCACCCACACCCTTACAAGCCCCTGACACGACACAAGACAGCAACCCAGGTCCTACTGAAGCCATTGTAACCTCTACAACCACAGCTATAGCACCACCATCCCTACACACCTCACCCTCAACATCAAAAGCCCCTGACACAACAAAATACGGCAACCCAGTTCCTACTGAAGCTACTGTACCCTCTACAACCACAACTATAGCACTCCCAACCCTACACCCCACACCCACACCCTTACAAGAAGCCCCTGGCATGACACAAGACAGCAACCCAGGTTCTACTGAAGTCACTGTAACCCCTACAACCACAACTATAGCACCCCCAACCCTACACACCTCACCCACACCCTCACAAGTCCCTGACACGACAACAGACGGCAACCCAGGTCCTACTACAGCAGCTGACAATGTTGGACTCTATGTGGGAATAGCAGTACCAGTTGGTTTAGTAATGATTGCTGTAACAATTATATTGATTCTATCGTTGTTTGTCATACACAAGAGAAGAGCTAAAAAACACAAGCAATCAGGTAAATACATTGTATTCGATAAAACACATATAATTATGTTTTATTATTTCAGAAGTGGTTACCCATCAAGCTACATATTACGAAAACATCAACACTACCCCGATAATTAGGTCTAGGACTACAACTCAAGAGCCCCTCTATACTACCGTCGAGGAATCAACCAGCAGCCTAACACAGAGCAACGACTATTGGAACATAACAAGAGATGTGCAGGGGAAAACCATGACAACAAACGAAGCATATGGCACAACCAAGCAACTACAAATGGCCCAGTTAACCTACGACTATATTGACAATCCTTCAGCTGTATCACATGATCCACACACGATACAGAACCAGGCCTATGGTGATGTCATAGTATTTGACGTTAGCAAGTTCAGTTGGACAGGAGAAGTGGGAATGATAAGAAATGAAGCATACGTTGGAGTGAGACAGTTAAGTTCTGACAATGACCCCTCAATACCCACCACAGAGAATGAGGCATACACTAGTGTGACTGCTGACACCGAGACTGAAGAAGGTTATGACTAAGTTAGACCTTCTATTTAAGATCCTTTCTTGTATGTATATATAGTGTGTCGAAGATTGTCGGTATCCCAATAAATCACAGCAGTAGTTTCCAATTACAATAGTATGAACCAAAAGGACAGCCCGAGGGATGAGGGACACATAACCATAGATACCAAATGCAAAATGTACTGACTATATAAGATAGATTAACTGCTTTGCTTTAACACATATCGTATAACTCAACCTATGTATTTTAGCATGCAATGTAAATACGACATGTGAATCAGATTGGGACTCAGATTAACTACCATTATATAGCGAGCATCAAAGACATGAGTACTTTGCAAGTGCTATTGGCGGTTTCGCAAATAAAAAACCTGAAAAACCTATACTGAGTATGACATTACAATACTTACCAGTTCGCAAAATTAAATAAAGTAACACACTGCTAATGTATTGTGCCTCATCATTACGTATGTCGGAAGGTGGTGGCTAATAATATTGATACTTGGTGCAATCATAAGCCAAAAGACCAAGAAAAACAAAAGCAGTATTTAATATTGCAGGAAAAAATTATAGGAACAACTAGAGTACTGAACTGCTAACCCTCGGCTGTTTTACATCTCACAACCAAGCAGGTAATGATACGGTAGGCACATGAACATGAAACGCTATGACAAGGCTTTGAAAACGGTAGCGGTGCATGCATAGTCATACATACACTATAGGCTAGGCTATAGGATCACAGCAGAGTCAGCAGAAAGAAGCCTATAAAAATTAATGTTATACAAATAAGGCACCTGACATGCACTCTGGTTCAGGTTGTTTTTCTTGTTCTCTCACTGCTGAACACGGTTCATTCCAAATAAGAAGCACTTCCTAGTGTGCAATAGCAAGTGTGAAGTAATACGGTTGATACTTTCGGGTGTGACCACTGTGTGTGAGCTGGAGCAGAGCTGGAGCAGTGAGAGACATCAGTTGAAAGAAAAGACCAAAGACAGCTTCAAAACAATAAAAGGTAGTAACACTTAGTAGAGCTTGTGAGAACGCTTCTTAAAGATACTGGAAAAAGACTACAAGTAAAAAAACGCTCAAATATACTGACTGCAACACTACAAGAAGAAGAATGAAGCTCTGTGATGGTGGAGTGGAGGTGTAGAGCGACTGGACCGACGTGATACTTTGAAAACTCAACAGAAAGTGTCAAGCGACTGCTAAAGTGTACTTGCTGCTTCCTGGCTCACCGCCAATGCCCAACCGGAAAAAAGCAATACAGAGCAACAGTGGGCATGGAAAGAATGAATATTGACTGAACAAACTGTGTTTTTACAGTGTCTTTGCCGTATCTTCTTGTCACTTTCACTAAAATTTCATTCCATCTTTTGAGAACTTCCTACAAAATATTTGTCACTTTTTGTGTAGAATATGCCGTCCACTTTCTATAGAAAATGCGTCCACTTCCTGTAGAATAAGCGTGCTTCCTGTATATTATGGTTCCATGCAATCTACTGTTTCAGCCAATCAGATCTATTACAGATGATATAATGTAGTCTAAGAAATATCTGCACACTTGGTGATAACAACTCACAAAATGCTGATATCAGCACTTAATAAAAAGCAATAATAAGGCTTGGAGTGATTACTAAATACCCTGAAACTGAAGACAATAAAAACTGCACCAAGTGCAATAACTATCATTGTCCAGTGTGCGTACACAAGTACACATGTATCAGCATATTATTAAGATGGTCACAAGAACTCTTGCTACTGATATAGCTAGTACAAGTAAAAGAGGTTGTTGAATAAGATGCACTACATCATCTGCTTACTGGCTTTGCTCTACTGTCAGACTAATGGTAGGTGGACTAAAACTGTGTCAGTGTGTATTGTTAAATGATGGTTTCTTTATTGCAGCAATAACTACAAAGACTGTCTGCCCAAGTTCAAGTCTCACCCTCACCCCATCCTCACACCGTATGCTCACCCCCACCACCACCCCCACCCCCACCCCCACCCCCACACCTCCACCCTCAACGTCTCTACCTCCTGCTACTACCGACACAGATCCTGCTCGTGCAACTGATAGTGCATGGATAGTGCTACCAGTGATGCTAATAGTAGTCTGTGCTGCTTTATTGACAGTGATTAAAGTAACATCTCGATCAGGTATACTAAAATATGCACAATAATTTATGTACGCTACACTAAACTGAACATCTTACGTATACAATTATTTACATTTAATATGCAGTTCCTGAAAATCAAGAAATGGAAATGGACCCAATGACAGATGAGAATGAAGCATATGGCCAGCTGGGGAAGAAGCTAGGTCACCTGACTATCACTCTTTTGGCTACATGGACGAGACAGACTTGACTATTGCAGCCACACAAACCCCGGCCGACCTAATAACAGTCAGTAATGACACAAACTATTACGAGATTGAGGACGAGATAGGAATGACAACAAATAAAGCTTATGCTGGGACTAGAGTCACGGATGTTGAGGTTGCAACTGACGCTAACAAGTTGAGTGGGACAGCAGAAATGGCAATGATAAGAAATGAAGCTTATGCTGTGACCAGAGATACAGTCCCAGACGTTGAGCATGAGGACTACTATTATGAGTATGTAGGACCTCTTGAAATGTCTAACATGTGATTTTTAATTTTTTACAATAACAAACAATACAAAAACGTTTGTGTGACATAAAGACTGGCTTGATTCATAAAAAGTCCAACTGCATGCATGCATCCCGTAAATTATAAGAGTAGATCTGCTTGACAAGATTGACAGTACTATACTAAACGCATGCAGGTGTAACATAATAATTTTATGACAGATTGCATAATGAAAGCGGTGCTGATGCCTCGGTGGAGATGCCAAAGCTACATAACATAAAGCTACTAATAGCTTGTATACACATGATGAACATTTTTACGTTAATTATGCTGCATGAACTCAAAGAGTGGGTAATGATCGACCATGATTGTTGTTAAAAACGATCGATGCCAAAAGTTTAAGTCTAAAATTAATGGCTGCATCAGTAGAGCCTTGCAGCTCTTTTCTCACTCTTGCAGCTACCAATAGCTAGCGTTCTAGTGAAGAGCTAACTACTAAGTAGAGTAGCAACACTCGGTAAACAAGTTTGGCTACGTGCTCTTCTGAAAAGGCTGCAATGGCATTTCAAGTAAGCAAAACTAGGCATAACTCGAGAACGAAGCATTATTTTGCAAATCCAAGTAAACATGACTAGAAGCCTATAAAAACTCTTACTTGCACTTGATTGATCCTTGAGCAGCTGTAGCAGTCTACACAGACAGACACACAGTCAGCTTTACCGTATCCCTCGTGCGGCTACGCCTCGAGGCATAATAATTCTATTGTTGTTTTTTATTTACAAGAAATGAGCTAAAGAACACAAGCAATAATGCAGGTACAAACCGTATTCGATAAAACACATATAATTATATTTTAATTATTTCAGAAGTGGTTTCCTACCAAGCTAGCTACACATTATAAAGTATGAAGACATCAACACTACCCCAATATAACTAGGTCAAGGACTACAACTCAAGAGCCCCTCTATACTACCATCGAGGAATCATCCAGTAGCCTAACACAGAGCAACGACTATTGGAACATAACAAGAGATGTGCAAGGGAAAACCATGACAACAAACGAAGCATACGGCACAACCAAGCAACCACAAATGGCCCAGCTAATCTACGACTATATTGCCAATCCTTCAGCTGTATCACATGACCCACCCACGATAAAGAACCAGGCCTATGGTGATGTCATAGCATGTGACGTTAGCAAGTTCAGTTGGGCAGCAGAAGTGGAAATGATAAGAAATGAAGCCTATGTTGGAGTGATACAGTCGAGTTCTGACACTGACCCCTCAATACCCACCATAGAGAATGAGGCATACACTAGTGTGACTGCTAACACTGAGCCTGAACAAATTTATGACTAAGTTAGACCTTCTATTTGAGATCCATTTTTGTATGTATTGCGTGCAAAATTGTCGGTATACCCCAAAAAATCACAGCATATAGCTACTGTATGAACTAAGGACAGGAACTATAGTAACTGCTTTGTTACTTGACACGTGTATCATATAACTCAACCTACATATATTAATAGCATGCAATGTAAATATGGCATGTGAGCCAGATGTGCCATGGGATTTAGATTAACTACTGTATACGTATTACAACATTTAACGAGCATCAATCAAACATATATGCACAAATTGCAGGTATTTATGGTGGCTTTGCAAAAAAATAGCCAATAATGTACTGTCACGGTTTGAAATGTATAGATGTCATAATTAAATTATTTTTGTTTATAATTATTATAATAAATATGCATTACACAATAAGTCCTGCAGCATATGAAAAGCCAGTACTAACCCTAGTTTTGGTCACATCCAACTCCCATGTAAAGCAACGTGCATACATTGCTATACCGGTGCCTAGTATATGACATCACAATCCTCCAGTTCACAGATGATCACAAGGTCTCAAATTTCTGCTGATTTGCCTCACTCGCAAAATATTATAATAATAAAATTATTATAGTCACACTGATAATTTATCGTGCCTCATAATTCGTACGTCGAAAATAGAGCTAATTGACAAGAAAGAGACAAAGGCAGAAACATGCAATATCTGTTAATTGGGCCAAATTTAGGCACTTTCCGTAATGGTGATGGTATACTCATATGATTATGACTGCTAAATAACACTGACATAATTATAACTAGGTATGTGTGTTTTAGATTGTAAGCATGCCTTGTAAGCGATACTATACAAATGTATTCCATAGGATTTGATCTACAGAGTATATTTGAGATACTATAGTAGATGGATTCTGTAATTATGAGTGTGGCTATAAATTATAAGGCACAATTAGCGTGAGAGATTGACAAAAGACAATCAAACACCGAAACTAAACCAACTAGTGTAATAACTATTGTCCACATTGTGTGTACATGCACTATAGTATACACATGTACCAGCATTATCAAGGTGGTCATGCTACTGGTAGAGAGCTGTTGAATAAGATGCACTACATCATCTGCTTACTGGCTTTGCTCTACTGTCAGACTAATGGTAGGTGGACTAAAATTGTGTCAGTGTGCATTGTTAAATATGATGTACTATAGCTCAGCAATGTCTTTGTGCAACTAATGGTAACAGGGATCTACCAAACTTTGTCAGACCAGGAGGTGGGCTAGAGCCACGGTTTAGAGACAACCCAATCCAGGTCATCATCACTAGCTACAGGTTCGACTGCTGTGGAGTGGTGACTGAGTGGAGAGCCTTAGTGGAGAAGTTTACTGATCAGTCCTATACCATCTTCTTCCAAGTGTGGAGACCCAACTCCCCCTCACCCATGGACACTGATGGCTGCTACACTATGCAAGGCACTAACTATTTCTCACCAATCTCACTTGGTGATCGTGGCACTGATGACAGAGGAATAGTGACTGGGGTACCACTAGAGAGTGAGAGGATTGAGGTCCAACCAGGAGATGTGGTCGGGTTCTATCTGGAGAGTAGTATAAGAATTGATGATGGTATCCAGTTTGCTAGAGATGCAAATCTGTACACTGATGAGACAGTTTGGTTTGCTACTGGTTCACTGACTCCTCGCCCTGAGGCAACTTGCATGTATCCTGTCGGCACATCTGGTCTACTCAGTTCCTCCACTAACCTAGCTCCACTCATCACAGCAACTGTTTGTGAGTTCATTACAACACAAGCAATGTTATGGAATTTATACCTTTTTATATAATTATAGCAACTGCTGCCTGTCCTATAACTGGAAGGACACACCCCCACCCCCACACCCTCAACATCTCCACTTCCTGCTACTACCGACACAAATCCTGCTCGTGCAACAGATAATACAGTGTATGCGTGGATAGTGCTACCAGTGATGCTAATAGTAATCTGTGCTGCATTATTGACAGTGACCAAAGTAATATCTCGATCAGGTGTGTTAACGACTTATTAAACTGCACATGCATCTTATACGTACATCAGTATTCATAGTTTACATTATGCAGTTCCTAACAATCAAGAAGTGAAAATGGACCCAATAACAGACGAGAACGAAGCATATGGCCAGATGGGGGAAGAAGCTATGTCACCTGACAACCACTCTTATGACTACATGGACGAGACAGACTTGACTATTGCAGCCACACAAAACCCAGCCTACCTAACAACAGTCAGTGATGACACAAACTATTACGAGAATGAGGACGAGACAGAAAAATCTGTAATGAAAGCAAATGAAGCTTATGCTGTGACCAAAGAGACAGCCACAGATGTTGAGGTTGCAACTGGCGCTAACAAATTGAGTAGGACAGCAGAAATGGCAATGATAAGAAACGAAGCTTATGCTGTGACCAGAGATACAGTCACAGATGCGGAAGATGTGGACAATTATGAGTATGTAGGAGCTCCTGAAATTCCTAACATGTGATTTCAATTTTGTACAATACTTTGTGTGACACGAACAGAGTAATGACCCATATAAGTCAAATTGCATGCATCCCATAAATTATAAGAGTATCAAATAATTATGATTGTCAAGATTGACAGTACTATATTAAACGCATGCATGCAGGTGTAACACAATAGTTACGACAGATTGCATAAGAAACATGTACATAATTGTTATTAAGCATAGTTTCTGCATGAACTACAGATTGGGTGCGAAGACATTGACAATTCCGGAAGGTTTATAGTCATGCATTGAATATTTAAACATGCAGTGCTATCTGCATGCAGACAGAGTGTCTATAACTTTTTTATGGTTTATTGGCAAAACACATCAAACTAAAACTGTTACCAGCTAGTACACGCATACTGAGCAAAATATACACAAGTTAACGTAACTTAATGAGGGGAATATTTAGCAGGAAGATAAATAACACTTTATATGGCGCACTTGTTGTCAAGGTGAGCCGGAAGTTTATGTGTACTTAGCAATTACACAAGTTATATAACTAATGAGGGGGACAGTTAGTGCGAAGATAACCCTTTTATGGCATCTGTTTTCAGGGTGAGGCTAACAAATCGTTATACGTAGGTGGTATAGACAAACAAATTGGTTGTCGGTGCATGCCCTAATGCATGTACAAAGCACAAATCTAATATGGAATTAGTGGTACACTGCACGTACATACACATCCCTTCAACTGACTGCAGAAGTATAAAATGCAAGCTTTTGAATATTTACCTATAGCTTCAAATAGTCAAAAATGATGCTTCTACTTATGATACTGTTTTGCTCAGGCATTAAAGGTAAGTAACATTGTTATAGTACGTAAGCACAGCTAAAGGTTACACGCTATAATTGTCTGCAGGTGAGGAGCATCTTCTTGCTAGCAACGGCACTAGACCTCTACCAATATTTATCAGACCGCACGGTATGATGGCTCATCGTTTCATGGAGAACCCCATCCAGGCTATCATCACTAGCTACAGGTTCGACTGCTATGGAGTGGTCACTGAGTGGAGAGCCTTTGTAGAGGGGAGTGGTGGTGCTCACTTTAAAGATCAACCTTACACCATCTCTTTCCAAGTGTGGAGACCCAACTCTCCCTCACCCGTGGACACTGATGGCTGCTACACTATGCAAGGTACTAACCATTTCCCATCCATTCCACTTGCTGATGATAGAAGTGCTGACAGAGGAATAGTGACTGGGATACCACTAGAGAGTGAGAGGATTGAGGTGCAACCAGGAGATGTGGTCGGGTTCTATCTGGAGAGTAGCCACATGAGGGATAGCAACCACGACGGAATCCAGTTTGCACCTGATTCTACTTACAAAAGTGAAGCTGTTTGGTATGTTACAGGCAGCTATAATAAAGGTCCTACAGATTGTCCATTCCCCGTTGGCCCAAAGAGGGTGCTCTCCAGTTCAACCAATCGAGCTCCTCTCATCACGGCAACAGTTTGTAAGTTAATAACGTTTTTAACATATCACTTTTACAACAATTGCTTTATTTTAGCAACTACCAATTGTCAGCGTATTTCTATTGCCGTCCCATCTACCACACCCCCACTACAAGCTTCTACTACCACACCCACAGAACCACTACCAGCGTATGCAGTGGGGCTGTATGTAACGATAGCAGCAACAACAGTCGTCATACTCGTTTTTTACTAGTGCTGTTTGCAGCTACAAAGATTAATAAAAGTCGTAGAAGAAATAATCAAGCTCAGAGAGCCCCTAGGCAACACGATGAAGCAATTACAGTAGTACAAACAGAGGAAGTAAATATGGTACCCATACACGTACATTCAGAAGCCAGTACACCAGTTGAAGTTGATCCAACATCAACAGCAAAGAACAAGGCATACGGAATGTTTACAGAGACCAATTCGACCTCAGACTACACATACTGTTACGCTAATGACACTCCTAGCTGCAACGATATTACGACAACAGCTGACAAGACCGGCAGCACTACAGATCATCATAACACCGAGGAAATTCATTCATATGACAATAAATGAATCATACCTACGTACAATGATTAATTAGCGTAATTATAGTAGCTAAATTTGACCAAACTTATACATACAGTAGAACCTTGATTATCCGGACACCTTGGTTCCAGAAGCAGGCCGGATAAGTGAATATGCCGGATAATCGAATATATAAACCACGCCTTGATCCATCCACTTTATTGATAAACAGCAGTGCCACATGGTTGTCTGCGCAAGAGTAATGTGCGGTTGACGCAAATATGCGTCATCCGCAGTTAACAGCTTATTCCTTAATGACGCAAATTTGCGTCAACCGCGGGGAATCGGTTAAGGTTGTGTGTTGCTCTTATAATAATTATGTGAATGCGTCAAACGTTTGTTCGGTAAAAATTAACATTCTCCATGTACTGTATGCTTGTGACTTGGTGTTTTGTTTTCTGTGCAGAATTCAGACAATCTTTGTGCCAGACCAGTACAGACTGTATTTTCTATGTGATGTTGAACAAGAGCCAACGTGCGAGCTAAGTGTATTCTTTGGACTCAACGAACAAAATTGAACCCTTTGGCACATGTATAATTATAATCTCATTTTAGTGCTGCTATGATGTTTTGTTTCTTTGCTGCTATACTTTTGTGGATGTGTTTTAACTTGATACAGCTGTGATCAATAGTCCTATTCGTTTAAGAGCCTGGAATTTTGATTGCTATTTGAACGCCCACTAACTACTTCCTGTATAGCTTCCGCAGTAAAATTGTGCTGAGCTGGCACACCCTTTTACATTGAAGTCATTGTAAAATCAATGTGTTTTTGCAGCCTCTGCATTCTGCAATGCATGCGCTATTATTCTAAATAAAGAAAGTTTATGAAATATTGAAGTAAGAGCTACACAATGGTTTTTGTCCCAGAGAGTGTTTGTCAACTGTCAGTGAGCTAGCTGGTCTCTTAAACGAATAGGACTATTTGAATGTAGCCTCCTTCGCAGCCTCTCCTTTTTCTGTTCTTTGTCATAGTTCAATAAGATAAAATACGGGACTAATTGGAGGAACAAAGAAAGAAAGAAGGAAGAGACTAAGAAAAAGGAGAGCCTGCCTTGCTAAGTCGCGTGACGGTAGACGAGTGGTAGACGAGTGAAAATGAACGTGGGCAATCACTAGCTGGGCGGAGCCTGACAGAGCAAAAAGCTACAGCATGCCTACGCATTGCAAACTCTAAATAAAAGCTGTTAGCATCGTAGATAGTAAGCCAGAATCAACATCGTAGACGAGGGCTTACCTAGTAAAGACTAAAGAGACTAAATATCTAAATTTAGCTCAGTTTTTTTTCCTGAGTTCAGAACAGACCCACTTGATTAGTAGATATAATTATTACAGCAGTATAGTCTACTCTACTCTAGTCTTTCATACTTCCTCTACTGACTAAAGGTCTCACGAAGGCTGACTCTACTGCACTGTACTGTACTGTTCATAACAGATTATGTTCCTGGTAAATGCGCTCCAAGTACTGTGTGGGAGGACAGTTATTGAGGTTTTCTCTCGCCCACGCTCGTTAAAATTTGTCTACGTCAGTAGGGGATCACGCGACTTAGCAAGGCAGGCTCTCCTTTTTCTTAGTTGCTTCCTTCTTTCTTTCTTTGTTCCTCCAATATTTCTCTTCTGTGACAAAGAACAGAAAAAGGAGAGGCTGCGAAGGAGGCTAATTTGAATGGTGAATGCATGTTTTATGCATACTATACACCCTATACAGAGATATATACACCTTAAAGGTGTAAATATTGAGCATGTAGTTTACACCCTAGGGGGTAGTTTTTAAAGCGTATGTGATACCCATTTTGGGGTGTACATATACACCCCTGTTTTAACAGTGTGCAGACACAATAATAAACAAACTGTAAATTGTTTTAGGAATATAAAGCATTATTTATAAATCCATTTACACATACTAGCTGCCAAGAATGAGCTCTTGCTAGTCCTGTCTCCACCCTAGTTATCACCTAGCTATAGTATCACATGTCAGAGCAGTAGCTATTAAAACAAGTCAAGAAAACACTTCTCTGCAAAAATGTTTCAACTAAGTGCTCTACTGTTTCTATTAACACAAGCAGCCACTACATTATGCATCAATGGAGGCAAGTGCACATCATATAGACATGTACTGCACGCACACACACAGGCTGAATAATCGGCAACAAGTCATGCATGCAGTGATGGGCCCAGTATTTCGAAGTGGTGACTACTTCAATTTTAAATCTCAATTCATTTAACATTTCTATATTATGTAGTAAACTAACTAAGGCTAAGAGGTAACTATTTTGTCCATAGGTGGTTAGTGCCATATGCAACCATCACATGCAGACCAGTGTGGGCACATCCCTGGTCACTGTCTTCCCCTAACCCCACCTTTACAGTGTCAATGTTTAACAATTAAATCATGGTACCCCCCCTCCCTCCCGTTTACAACAGTATCCTTACTGCACATTTCTCATATATCTACAGCTTGTATCAATTGCTCTACTTCTGTTGAGTCAGCAGAAGCGGACCTAACAACCACACCCGACACTCACTTGTTGGTTACGAACATGGGTCTCCTAGCAGTCGTGATAATGCTACTAATGCTACTCGTGGCACTACCAATACTGGTCGGCTGTATTTGTCTGGTCATAAAGAGCAACAGGCATATGAACCCAGAGAACGACTATCCAGAAAAGAACTCGTCCAGTGCATAGTTACTATTGTTACAGTACCATAATTATTGTCTATATGAACGGCAAATTATTACTCGTGTAAAAAATGCCCACATTTTTCCACTATTGTATATTAATTGTGAAATGATTCGTTAATCCATTAATCTGCTGCCTATAAAGGGAATTTCCCTTTATTGTAAAGTCATACCATAATAATAGTGGATTATGTTTGTACGTATAGCCTCGATTCCAGCCGCAAAGAGAAAGGCGGCCTGGTATACCTTGCATGCGCATGCGTGAAATATTGACAGCAATTTCATCATACAAATTGTAAAAAAATGGACAAAGTTACAAAAACGTATGACAATGTGACCACAATGGCAGCTAGCTTTCAGAGACACTAATCAAAGTAGAATAATTATGCAGCAGTGTTGCTTCTTCTAGCTCTGTTTATCAAAGAGACAGTTCAAGAAGGCCTCCCAGACAGCTAGAGCTGCCAGCTAGGAAGAGTGGTGGACTTTTTAATACATCAGTAGATCTTGAGTGAATAACTTCCTGAGTGTCGAGTTACAGCTTATTAAAAGTTTTCAGGAGTGATCATTAGCTTCTTTATCTTCAGCAATGACTTCTTGTCGAACATAAAGGCAAGATTTGGTAACAGAAGACTTGCCTGGTCCATATTACCACAGCCTCATCAGAGGACCCACAGGAACACATCATGCCTTTCCTATAACATCTGTAGCCTTACAGTGTAGGGTGTCGTTAAGTAGAGATTTTGCTTGATACAATAAAGGGCGTAAGAACTCAGTCATCTTTGCACAAATAAGTTCTATGTAACGGACTGTAACTTCAGAATACAAATAGTATACGGTTTATTTTACTGACAGTATCCACAAATACACGGATTACCCCCCTTTTTGGGGTAATGTACGCATATGCGCATACAAGGCATACCAGGCCGCCTTTCTCTTCGCAGCTGGAATCGAGGCTACTTCGTATGGTGCACGAAAATTTGTTTGAAAATCAAAACTACGAAATTATTAAGTCCTACGCCACCATTCTGAGCTGTACAAAAAATTAGGGGACAAAAATGTGCACCAACGAAATTACCCTATACAGCTAGTAGTTACTCTAACCTTATCTTTGGCCGATTTCTTCCTCTTGTAATGCGTACGATGAGACAGCGAATCAGATTCTCCCGAGTCCAGCCCACCCCCTCCTCCGCTCTTGTCCTGGTATCCGGCCATCAGAAACTCACAGAGACACGGCACAGGCAGCACCTCAAGGGAACTATGGCTGCCCTCCACAAGATCAGTCAGCCATTTCATGGACTCCATTGTTCCCTGTCTTCTTATTATGTCCAACAGGAAGTCGGGTGAGCGTGAGAGGCAGAGGGTGTTGCCGAGACGGAGGGTGCGGTTTACCGTCTTTATGAGCTCGATGACTGGCGGGGGTATGCGGCGAGCGGGTCCTCTGTGTGTGTGTGTGTGTGTGCGGGGGTGGGGGTTAAGTAAGGGCAAGGGTCTCTTATGTGCAGTACGGCACACAGTACACAGTCCTATCTTAATTAAGACAATTATACGAAACGATATTGCAACACAGGCATGTAACAATGCACACACACCACACCCACCATACCACACCCACCATACCACACACCACACCCATCTCCGGCCATACTCACTTTGGACTGAGCTGTGTGAGCTGATTCAATAGATAACTGTTGCCCTCGGTAATGGTGGCAGCACCCGCTGAAGAAGATGCAAGGTGATTCTCGTACTCCAAGATGCCCTCTTTCTCTCTCTTCAACACCTGGGCCTCTTTAATGAGGACGTTCTCCCGTGACTCTGCCACGCCCCCCTCCCCCTCCGAGAGACTCATGGACGTGGGAAATGTGTACGTATTGGTCATCACCATTTCCATCAGGCCTGGACAAGGGTGGTAACAGTATATCCATAGTTATACAATTATCTTTATTGTGGAAATACTGAAAGAGAAATTAGCCTATCACTCATAGTACTTGTAGCACTTTGAAAGATTTGTTACACGCTCTTTAATAAGCCTAACATAACTTCACCTTCAACCTTGGTGAAATTACAATGGGTAGAAACATTTACTTTTTTACTGTAGGGTGACCCATGAACCATGAACTATCCAACGTGCTAGACGCAGTTGTAATAATGTAAGTGACAAGCTCTGGGAAAAGGGCTCAATTGGTGCAAGCTATGACTTTTACGTATACCAGATGATACAAGCATCTTCCTCTAATGTGTATTATGGGATGTATACTAGAAGCTACAAGCACTCACTTCTAAGCATGGGATGCTCGTTCCAACCGATGGCTCCGATGGTCTTGGGGTTGAAGGCGGCCAACACAAGTAGCAGAATCCACCCCTTCCAGTAGAGCTTGGATATGGCCAGTGAGGGGGGCTGGTAGTTGTCAGGCAGCTGTATGTTCGCTGGAGGTCTGTACGCACTGATGTCAAATATGGCACTGTACAGTTCCTTTCTCTCTATGTAGGGTAGCCGCGGTATATCTGTGTGTGTGGGGAGGGGGTGGGGTAACAGCTGTAGAATACGTACATCTTTCAAACCCAAACTGTAGGCATTCAAAAAACAGCTAGGGGTATATATTATATAGAGTTAGGCTGTCTACTTGAGTAAACTGTATCAGCTACTCACACAACACCCAACAAACACGCAGCAAGTTATAAGACCCATTGCAGCATTTTGACCTTAGAACAGTGTGCCAGTTATTTGATACTGTATAGCGGGCGATTTTAGAGAGCTACTATTTCCGTGGATTTCAACCAAGCCGCGACATTTTTAACCGTAAAAATGCATAAGATTTCAATATACAAGCTCGCTAAAAATAGTTTTCAGAAAAATATTAATTTGATCAATGATGATACTAAAGGTACGGCTGTTGAAAGATATTCAACTGCTACCCCCCCTCCCTCCGTTTAGTCAATGGTTCAGTGACTCTTTCAGCTGCCATAACTTGAATTCCGTGTATTCAATTTCACTGATTTTATGAAGCCCATAGTACTATTCAGTTCTCCCGCACTATTTACTGCGTGCCAATAAACTGCTTGTGGCACTCATTGCCATGTAATAACTACATACGCCGTACCTTCAGTGTGTGCGTTGGCTGCCCTGGCAACCAGCTTGTCGGCAATATCCATGGCATCTGCAGGCGCTAGAGGCAGTTCTCTGGTGAGTCCTATCACCAGCACTCTCATCAGAGTGTCCTCCTTCAGCGAGGCCTCTGTCATCAGGTGGTGGATCAGACTGAGCGTATGTGACGAAGATGTGTGTGTGTGTGTGTGGATGATGTTAAGGTACGATTAAGTTCATGTATAAATCTAAGGGCTGGCTTGTGCTCCTTTAAATACGTTTACAGCGCCTTAAAAAGTTACAATTTTGACTCACTTTCGATCTGCTTCAGGTGGCCAGTTGTCCTTGTTAGAATAAGCATCGGCTGACTCCAAGAAAAGTACCTTCTTGAGACAAGTCTTATAGTCCACTGGTTGGGGGCGGTACATGTTCGGGACAATGGTATGCATCCACCACACCCCATCGCGCTGGATCAGACCAAGAGAGTTAAAAAATTCCTGCAACTGTGTTACCATGGCTTTCTCCCCCTTAGAGTAGCCGTTGTAGGCCTCTCGAATAAGCATGTTGGCAGTGAGCATGCTCGAGCAGGTTATGAGGTCGGATATGGAGAGGGCGACTCTTTCCTGAGGAGGGGCGGCAAATGATGCGTTAGTGTACATGTGGTGTGTGTGTGTGTGTGTGTGTGTGGTGAGGGTGACTCTTTCCTGAGGGTAGGCAACAAATGATGCGGGGGGGGGGGCAGGTACGCATAGTGCATTTATGTGTATAACGTAATAAGCGTGCAAAACAAGCCAACAACAAATGAAACAAGCCTAAATGTATAATAAGGACAAAGGTGTGGCCAGATCCAAACTCAAGTCAAGTGAACTACAAATGATGATTACTATGTATAGCTATAACAGTATATAGAACATGAACACCTACTGCCAATAACAATTCACAACACGCAATAGGCTTTTTAACCTCATGAACAACTACAATTTATAATGACGATCAACACAGTACATGTAGGTTAGTCCCACCTTGTGCGTCTGCTCCAGCAGGGAGAACTCTTGCTCGTTCCTCTCCTGCATGAGGGCTCGGGAAAACACTACAAAGTTGAACTCGTTGCGAACGACTCGAACCACCTCCCTCAGAAACCCCCTCAGGGCTCGCAGGTAGTCCTCTTTACGAGTGAGGAACTCCTGGAACACAGTCCCTAACAGCTGTACGAAACAAAGTAACATGTGTGACATGTAGCTACGTACATTACATATATGTGTTAATTAAATGTCTCTCCAAAAGATGGCTGAAACAAGAAGGAATAACCCTCAAGCAAGGTAACACACAGTATCCATTAATGTGCCTTGGTAATTTTCGAAAATACAACCTACGAACATGTAGGTAGGGTATACACACATCTTTTTGCATACCTTTGCTGCCTCCTCCGGCCAGCTGTGTATCATCATGGAGATGAGTGCCATGTTACTGGGAGTGCGGAACTGACCCAGCTCATTGTTGACCACACCCTTCAGCACTGTTGCTAGGTTCCCAGGGTGACTCCCTATAAGCTCCCTGAATGCAGTGGAAGACATTTATGTCAGTTATAACTGAAAATGGTTGAAACTGAATCACCCAACATTTAAAATGGATGCAATGCTGCATTAAACCCAGGGTCTATTTGAACAGTAAAAAATAGCTCTTTTACAAGCTTAGGTAGAGTGGAATCATGGACTGGTGTCTAAAAGTTGTTTATCTCAACTTGTACTTACTTCATACAAGCCACGAATTGAGTTGATTTAGTCTTGAGACGGATATTGAGGAGGGCGTCGATAACGTTGAGGTCCTCTGGAGAGTGCTGGTGGCAGTTGATGGCCACCGTCATCAGGAGCTCATAGCACAACTTCACTAGCTGCAATGGAGGGAATGTGGGGGAGGGAGTGGAGGAGAGGAGTGAATATTGGACTTTCTAGTTAATGGTGTTCAGATAATTCTAATGTGTCCAGCAGATGCATGAATATGTAGCCATGGGGACATGGTAAATAAACACACAAAACCTACCTTGGGATTTTGGATCCAATGGTCAATCTTCTGTGCCACTAGTAGGCGGAGCTCCGGGAACCCAACAGCTGTGATGAGGAATCGTAGCAGGTTACGAGAGACATTGTCAGCTGGCATGTTGTGTCGAGTCAGCTGTTCACTGACCAGCTGGGTCACATGAGTACCCAGCGTACGACACGTGACAGGGGAGAATCTGAAGAGACAGCGGTTTTGCAAATTATATACCAGACTAAAGGGAAATAGTTGCACCAAGTGTACAAATTAGAAACACCATGTACATAGACAAATCTTTCCTTATATGGCCATAAAGAAATGTGATTGCATCAATTGTACACACACAGGATTGCACAACTTTCCTTGAGGCTGTAAAGAACATGGGTAATGTGTGTATTCGCTAATTAGGAGCTAGCTGCATGCAAAGAGGGGAAGCAGGAATCCTTCGCAGTTTCACAGTATAAAAGCGTTCATACTTAGACATGCATGGCTTAGTCGTGGTGACAAGCATTATGACTACTGGCAGAATCAACCAAGGCGTTTAGTACAGAAATACGACTAGTACAGGAATATTATAATAAATAAACAGACCTTGATTTGACTTCAACGTCTACTGAGGACTGTCTTTCACTCTCCACTTCTTCCACACCTCCACCCTCCTCACCACCCTCACTCTTCACACCCTCACCACTCACACTCTTCACACCCTCACTCTTGCTCGTGGGCACACTGGGTGTGGTAGTCGGCCGTGTTTGGAAAAGAGTACAGATGTTGTTCACTAAGCTCTTGCAGGGTTCAAGGTCTACCCACACACGGTCGCCAAGGGAATCCTCCACATACACCTGTCAACAAAACAAGACATAAAAGTACTATCTGAATTAGTACAGTACAGTAGCAACAAATTTGACAGACTTGTAACTACAACACTATATGTAACCAATTCAACGTGGTTGTGTTTTCTGGTCTTAAAATAAGCATGTACAAGGAGGATAATCAATTTTCAATAGTATCTATTCATAATCTACTGCATGCACAAGATATAAGTTGGTAATAAACTATATGACTGTACATATAATTATATCTATACATGCTGCACGCATACCTTAACAACAGATTCTGGCCAGTCAGACGAGTCCCTGAGGGCTACTAGCAACAGTTGAGCTACCAAAATGTACACCGAGGGATTGCTCTTGGCCTTGAAGATGACGGAGGTCTCTCTCTTTAGCACAGCCACGAGTCCCTCTATAATAGCGGGTGAGGAAAATATTTCCGGGAAATCTTTAGAGATTGTCGTGAGGGATGCATTGAGGGTTGAGTCTGGTTTGAGCCGAGATAGTTTCAGTTGCCTGAGGGAGCCGGCTAGGAATTTGGTGGCTTTGGAGCTATTGCCAGAGGTCATAGCCTCCTTGACTGCCGGGAGCAGCTCTCCTGGTCGCACTGTGTGAACAAGTATGTGTGTTGAAAGTTATAATTCACTCTGGACTATTGTTGTCATACTGAATGCAATTAATATTCACTTTATTTGTTGTTTTTTGGTTGTGTACTTTATTGCGTGTGTACGCAAGTTTACATAATTCTATAATTCTGAAGCTATTATAAATATTTACCTTCGATATAAGGTGCCCCACCCCCACTCAAGGAGGGGGAACTCCCTTGTAATGTCTTGCTAATAGCTCCAGGGCCAGTTTTCGAGGGTTGGCTTGAGCCCACTTGCGAGACTCGAATTGGATCGGAAAACAATCCCCCACCCCCCGAACTTTCCGAAGTTGTCCCTTTGAACTTTTTTGGAGGAGGTACGCTGGAGGCTGACGGACCAGAGGAGGGCGTTGTCTTGGACGGTTTCAAGTCATCTCGGTCCGGGTGTCTGAGGGTGGACTTTGAACCTCCAGATTTCGATCCTAAAGCAATGAGATCACCAGCGTGGAGGTGACCTACAGAATCGAGATATACAAATAATTCAAGCACCGATTTTTAAGAATCAAATTAATTTAAGCACACCTTTCCTATTTATAGTGGCACCACTTCTCTTGGAACCACTCATTTCCTACAGTGAGTCCCAGTGAACATGAGTCAACATGTAAAGAAATGGTATTAATTAACAACAAAAAAAGCACATGGCAATGGCAATGAAGTAATGGTGATCGCAAAGAAAGCTGAGTCAGCACATGTATTACAGTGTTTGTTTGTTGTTCGATAGTCGCCATATAAATAGCTAGCTACCGGTATATACACAACACGAACGGATGGATATAGTTCCTGTGAGAGTTAATGTCTGTTTGAGTGAGTCCGAAGATTCCGAGGGAGAAATGGCCTATAAAGAAGCACAGATACAAGGAGACTACTCTGGCTATGTCCCCCCTGAGGTTGTTGTCACTGACACAGCAACTGTCAGTCCTAGGAGAGCCTCTGCTCCGGTCACCAAGCCATCACAGAAGGTGAGTCTATCAGAACACAACACACCATACAATGTTGTACGTACGTGTAGTATGTGTACAGACATCGTGTCTAATAGCTAGTATCCTCCACCCACACACACACACACACACGCACGCACACACCACCCCCCCCACACACACACACACACACCACCCCACACGCACACCACCCCCCACATACACACACACACACACACACACCACCCCCCACATACGCGCACACACACACACCACCCCCCACATATGCACACACACACACACACACACACACAAGGGTGGACCTGTGAGACCAGAGAGCCCCACGGAAGTGCCTGTACAGGTTAGGGGTAACCTGCAAAAGATGGGCAAGAGATTGAAGGGATGGCATACTCGCTACTTTGAGATCCAAGGATCGCATATGTACTACTACAAGAACCACACGGTTGGTGAGATTATATTAATGGAATACTACAATGTTTCGCAAATGAAAAGCCTTTCCAAATGAGCCAAATCAGCAAAACTTTTGACATTTTGCGATCAAACTTTTGTGACCTGGCAAGGATCGTGGTGTCATACAAGTAACTGTGTATAGGTCTCTTTTTGCAAAGCCATTAGCACTGCATAATGTCCGACTATTTGGCTTAGGTAGATTCACTTTTTAAAACTTGAACGTTTTATAGAGCGTATAAAATGCTTGTACTAGCTGCTAGGCTCAGCTAGGCTCGATATGCACAATGCCTATTGTCTTGTACGTAAGTTAATGTTTTTTGTTGTTTCACAGAAAAAGGACTGTTTAGGAGAGATCAACTTGACCAAAGTAAGCAATCAGTACCTTGTATTAGTCATTACGTATTATATGAATTGAAATTGACTTTCACCCTAGTTATATCAAAACTGTTTACTTTGGGTAACTGCTCTAAATCACTTTCCTTCTAAGATGAGTATTGAGAAGCCTGCTCTACACACCACCTACATGTACTAGTGCTTGTGTTGACATTGACAGAGGGTCAGTATAGGAACCTACTTTCCTCCTACGATGAGTATTGGGAAGCCTGCTCTAGTGGGATACACTGCCTACTAGTGCTTGTGTTGACATTGGCAGAGGGTCAGTATAGGAACCTAAACACCTCTTTGATTAGTCTTTGAAGAAGGCCTGGAGTTTATTATCATCACAAATATTTCCTCCCAATAATAATTATTTTCATAATGTAATGTAGGTACATACTTCGCGATATACGTATTAGATTTTGTGTTATTATCTTTTCCTTTCAGTGTTTCTTTTGTGATGCCACATCAGCTGCTACGTTTGGACATGCGTTTGAACTTCGTACCACTGAGAGGTCACATTTTCTGGTAAGTTATTGCGTGATTGCATGCATAGCTACGTATCTTATCGTGCTGCGTCGTGTTTCAATCTAAACCTGGTAAATAATATAGGACATTGTATGCTGCCTCTAAGGCATTCAGAAACTGTTACTGTGCATCAACATACATGTAGAAGGTATACAACTTTGTACGAGATCTTACTGTACATGTATATACAAGTTGGTAAACTGTACATACAAGTTGGTAAACTGTGTACAAGATCTTACTGTACATGTTACTGTATATAAGTAAGGTTGATACTAGATCCTCCCTTCCACACACACACACACTTGTCAGGCCGCACGAAGCAAGGATGAGATGGTGCAGTGGGTGAGAGTCATCAGAAAGAACAAAGGAGGAACAGAACAGTAAGCCTTTGAGTACATGTTGCTAGTACTACACTGAGTCGTTGTTTACCCCCACAGTATTTATCACCTCTCTGTAATAATATAATATGTGCTTCCTTTGTAATAGTAATTATGTATTCACTGTGTGTGTGTCTATTTCTGTAGGGCTGTTGCTAAGAAACCTAAGCGGTGGGAATCGTTCAAACATGCACTGGCAATACAACCTCGTCGACCTGCCAGCAAACCTGAGATTGCCCCCAAGAAGAAAAACAGAAAATCTAAAGTCAACAAACTCCGAATCAGCCCAAGCAAGGATCGGTCACCTTCTCCCACCCCCTCACAGGGCGACGCACACACACCCCTCACACAACACACACACACGGAAGCACACTCCTCTCGTCCGATGTCCCTCACCGAACATGACTTTGAACAGGACACTCTGGACATCCTCGCTTCGTTCCAACCCTCTCGATCGCTACCAGCCACCCCTCTGACTGCAAAGCGCCCCATTAATTTCAACGAGTCCCCGTGTGATTCACCCACCTTCTCGAGAAAATCCATTGATTCTCCCGCGCTCACGATTGACAGTAAACTATCCACACCCTCACACTCTGTCACCACTTCCCCCGCCCACTCACCAGCTAAGAACGTTGTTGAAGAAACAGAAGGCACACCTCAAGTTGGGGAGGTTGAAGGAAAAACACCAAAGGAAGAAATACCAGAAACAGACGTGAAAACTGAAGAAAAAGAAATCGATGTAATTGTTAAGACAAAAGAAGGGCCAGTTGAAATACAGCCTGATATTCGAATTGAAGTGCCAGTTATAGCTATTGCCGAGAGCTCGATTTCAGAAGATGATCTTCTAAATACAGAAGATCAAAGTGAGGATGTTACCAAACCTACTATGGAGATCTCTAACCCCGAATGTTCAGTTCCTGTTGAATCCCCACCAGGACCTGTACTCGATTTCATGACCAAGAAGTACACCTGGGACAAGATTAGAGATGTGTTAGACTTTAACGAAGACAATGAAGTGAGGGATTACAGTATGCTCCCTCCTGAAGACCCTGTCTGGCTCAAGAAACCAACTAGTGTAGAGCAGCTTAGAGTGTTCTTGTTAAGTTGTCCGTAATGTTTTTGTAGTATTAATTTGGTTTGTAGTATAGGTTTTAGTGGACAAAATTCATACAGGTCTCATTTACTAACCATACATGACTGCATATATTATGTTTGTGGTTACCATTATTTTTTCACGTTTACCTGTTGAATTATATTTTTACAGTGGAGCAAAAAGGAATTACTTTTGAGATAGGAGTGAACGTTTTTACTTCCAGATTAATTTGACCGAGCATAATTATTGAGTTCACATTCATTTTGAGTTGATCTTTACGGTGTGTAGATCTAATTAACACACCATCTAATGAATGGAATAATGTTGCACCTTGTTAGCATACTTTGGGGAATTGATAAAACTTCACAGCTACCTATAAACTGCATAGCAGTAGTTAAAGATACAGCATGCAGGAAAATCCAGCATATAGGCCTGGACCATTCTCCACAACTGACTTAATAGATTGTTCAAGAAACAATGCTTACAACGAGTCACCTGTCATTTCATCTGAGAATTTCTACGATGTACCACGACAAATAGACCCCCCTGGATGGAGAACTGTTACAGAAACTGAAAATGTTCATGAATATCGAAAGCGTTGGTGCAGTTGCCTTGTTACGATTTTACTTGTATCAATGATGGTCATGGTGATTGCGGTTTCACTCAGCATAGGGGCTTTGGTAATGCAGCAACAGATAAGGAGTGACATTGAGACTCTTCAAGGATTGCTTAAGGTGAGCATTCAACCTTCCACACAAACCGCTACCACTTCCACCCCAGAGACATTACCAACAAATACTAGCAAGACCTCCTCAGCCTCTGTAATCAGTGAGCCAAATACAACAACAGTGGATCAAAATACAAAAACGACAACTTCTACTGAACATGTAACAGCCGGTACTACAGCATCAACCATGGATCCGACAACCATTGCAAGCATAACGACAACTATTGAACCTGTAACAGCCGGTACTACAGCATCAACCATAGATCCGACAACTATTGAACCTGTAACAGCCGGTACTACAGCATCAACCATAGATCCGACAACTATTGAACCTGTAACAGCCGGTACTACAGCATCAACCATGGATCCGACAACCATAGCGAGCATAACAACAAACATTGCGAGCACAACGACAACTATTGAGAGCACAACACCTTCGCAGACTATTGAACAGACAACCACAGCAGATATTTCCTCACCATCCTTTTTCTTAATTGGACATTTTTTGAACCCAGCCAGTTCTTGCAGTGATATTAGCCAAGACCGCCCTCCAGATTACTACTGGGTGAGGTTGCCTAATGGTAGGCCAGACACAAGAGTGTATTGTGACCCCACTCCAAGGGAATGTAGCAACAACGTAGCATCAATGCGAGTGGCATACATTGATATGAGAAACTCCAGCCACTTTTGTCCTAATGAATTCACAACGTATAATCGTGGCTCTGCTCCTTTTCGTCTTTGTGGAAAGCTCGGGACAGTGAGTTGTGTGTCAACGACCTTCTCTACATTCGGTATTGAATATTCAAGGGTTTTTGGCAGAGTGATTGGCTATCAGTTTGACAGACCAGATGCATTTCGTTCTTACGATGTGGGTAACACAATTGAAGACCTCTATGTTGGTGGAGTTAGTCTGACACACGGAGAGCCTCCTAAACACATTTGGACGTTCGCAGGTGCTAGAGATGAAGTTAATTCAGACGGCCAGCGTTCGTCTTGCCCCTGCATAAAATCACAATCTACGTTCACATACAACTTACCTGCTTTTATCGGACAAGACTATTTTTGTGACACTGGGAGCCAATCAGAAGTTGATAGTGGAACTTTTTACCAAGCTGATCCATTGTGGGATGGTGAGGGGTGTGGGGGTACCAGTACTTGCTGTGATTTCAACAATCCGCCATGGTTCTGCAAGGAGCTCCCTCAGCCGACCACTGATAATGTCAAATTGAGTCTGTGTGCAGATGAGGACAGCGCTAATGAAGGAACTCCACTTGAGATTGTGGAGATTTTTGTTGTATAATTTCACGTTAATTAGCACAATATTTTATTGATATCATCATAATTATGAATATGTAATTATAGATTAGCTAATAGATTAACAATGTACATTTCCTTATATTAATCATTCCATAAAAACCTGTTGTCTTGTAACAAACCAGCTAATAATGAATTAAATGGCTTGTAAAACTTCAGAATCATTGATTTTGTATCTTCTCTCATTTTCAGTTGAGGGTCGTGCTTGTACGGAATTGTTTCTTGGCTGTTCTTGGTACAAGTGTGTGTAATTAACTTCACTTGATTGAGAATACTTTTAGGTGAAGGATATCCGAGAAACTTAAGCATCTGTTCTGCAATGACTTCCGGCTCCTTTACTAGTTGTTCCAATGTAAGTGCCATCACTTTATCCCTGGGCACAACAGTGAGGAGCTTACGAATATGCGTGTAAAACAGGCCCATTTCCACTCGACTTCTACCACATTCTGGTAGCTCCTTTGAAAACAGATTGAATGTAATCGTATGTACACACTGGTCAAGTAAATGTAGTCTTTTCTTGATGCAAGAGTCATAGTCAGAATCATCATAAAGATTGCAGGGCATACTGATCTCCAAATTGTCTGGATCCCGCATACAATCATTGAAGAGATCCATCTTTGCTTTTATTCGGTCATGGAAGAGATCAGGTCCTATCAACTGAACGTTTCTTGGTACTTTTATACCTTTGGTGATGCATGAAAACCAGAAAGCTGAATAGAGCATTTTAAGTGGATTCCGCATAATAACTATGTACTTGGACTTAGGGAGCAGCTCTGGAAATGCTGAGGGCAGAAGGCAGTAGTTGGAAGTGTTTGAATGTTTTACATGAAATCGTGGCGAGTCAAAGAGCATATTGGGTGTTCCGTCAATCAAAACCACTTCTTTATTTTTCAGCGCATTAATCTTGAAGAGTCCTGGTAAAAAGTTTAAAACATACTCAGCAAGATCCGTTGGCTTAGGCATTTTTACATGCTTTGATACTCTCACTCTCACCCAGTAATGTGGTTCCTTGACAACTTCAGTAAGAGCTCCCATTCGCAGGCCAGCGCTGAGATGAAGTAAAGACCGCAGAAAGCAAAAGCCATACGTTGAGCCACATTTGGGGAAACCAGCTAAGAAGACGTTGGGTAAGCATATGACATCAGATGAGAAGTTTCCTTTGAAGACTTCTTTCAGAGACATTATTTGGTCTTCGAGTGTTTGTTGCTCTCCCCTTCCAATTCCTTTAAAGGGGTACTTTCCCAATTGTCCTTTGTAGAACAATCTCTTAAATATTTCCACGTCGAAGTTCATCTTCCAACAATGACTTGAATAGTTGGACAAAAACTCCGTCGGAATAACTTTACTGTACTGCTGATAAAATTCTTTAGCATTTGCCAAAGCAATGGCTTCATTTGCACTTTCAGTCATATTCGTAGCTTTGAGACATGTTCGTACATTCTCCAAAACCTGATCGACTCCTCTTGGCCGTGGTAACGTAGTTGTGAGATCTTGTTCTGCATGTTCAGTTGCAAGATCGGAGCTTGTGTAAGTTTGCAAATTTGATGTATCCATTACAATTTCAATGTGAGAGTCCATTTGCTGATTCTCATAGTAGATTTTTTTTTGCACAATAGGGAGAGAACTGATTCTTTTGTTTATTCCATGCTGATTATCTCTTGAATAAAGTTGATAGAGCAGAAGTGGAAAGCATATGGTAATTGCCAGTATCATGTAGAACAGCAATCGCTTGCATTTTCTCATGATTAGCTTGTAGATCGCTTGTAGTTCGCTTGTACAATTCAATGCTTGTATATATAGCAGTTTGCTTGTAGAGGTGCTGTTAGGGAAAACCCCATAGATCTACCTGTGGGCTGGGCCTATAGGCTATCTCATCAAAAACTGGGGGGCGTGGCATCACCAATCCACCCCATTTGCATGGGTCAGCACTGGTTAATAGTAGTCTTATGGTCAGCATTGGCACTGCATGTAGTCAAGGCTGGTTATAGTCATATCACTTGACCTATGAACTCAAGATATACCACACCCACACGGTTTGCACTGCACTGCACTACATGTAGTACTACTGCACTGTACTGGGGACTGGACAACGCAGCTGGTTGGTACAAGGTGGAGAGTAGTGCTAGTGATCAGTAGAATCATGACTTCCCGAACAGTGATCACAATAGAGAATTTCTTGTGAGGAAATTTGAAGAAGGGATGCACAGTTGTGGACAGAATACTCTGAATGCTCGACAAGCTGTACTGAGACTGGCTTGACATTAAATACTATAAACGTGAGATTGACCTGTCAACATTGGTATCAGGATGATATACATGCAGTCTCTAAAATTGAGTCTGGTCATGCTATATGCGATATGCTCTATAGTCAGTATGATATAGTCAGGCTAGTCACTGTGTGCACATTGCTAGTCGGCTAGTCTGTATGTACGTTGCTTAGTAACAGTATTGATCATAGTCAACTGGTTAGTTACCTTGTAGGCTGACGTCACGTGACCAAAATTGCAGAAAGCGCAATGCTTTCTTGGCATATACTGTTTTAGGATCTTTTTTGAACATAAGCAGTCACTTAGAGATGTAGAGAGTATTTGTATAGCTAGAAAGTAATTGTGTATAGGATTACTTTAATTAAAAATCGGGATAAGTTGTAACAGTTATGTCGACTTTTTAATTAAGGAGTCTTGAGCTTGCTTGTAGCTTTACCTTGGATGCCTTAGACTTCTTTTTAGGTATGTGGTCCATATCTGATACCTATACGTCAAAAATGTACATTGTCACTAACAAGCTGTCATCAAATACATGCATTTGTAATTAAACTTCGTCTAGCCCCTATATACAATTAATTTCTAGCTATACAAATACTCTCTACATCTCTTACCGTCTGCTTATGTCCAAAAAAGATCCTAAAAAATTGCCAAGTAAGCATTGCGCTTTGGACAGCAATTTTGGTCACGTGACCAGTTAATTGCGTTTTACCTCTGCCTTTTTACTAGCATTTGCGTGAGAGTTGAGTAAATTACCAGTATATTGATCGTAGAGTCAACATAGTTTATTATAAAGGGTTAATAAATAGAAGAGGGCATGCAACAGCTTGCGAGCAAAAACTGTAAGTGCATGGGCGGTGGAATTTACTGGAAAAGTACAAACTACTTCTGATTTTGTGTAAAGTACGTGTGCAGATAGCTATAAAATAAATTGAATGCAGTTTTGCTCGCACATTAAACTAATAGTGAGTTGCATGCCCTCTTCTCTTTATCAGCCCTTGCAGCTAATTAAGGTACAGATGTTTTCACAGTTCACCCTGTACACATCACCTGCTGTAAAGACTAGCAGTATTGATTGTAGTCAAGCATTGGTTACTCTTAGGCTGTAGCCTGACACATGTAGCTACTACTTGGTAGTAGCATTGATTGCAGTCAATATTGGTTATGTGTATACACGCTGCCTTAGTATTATATGGACTTTAATTGTATTTGTAACATGTACATGCAGTCGGTATTGGTTACACATGAGATGGCTTTAGCTTTGTCCAATTATTTAGTCTGGGATCATTAATTAGTGTGTGTGTGTGTGTGTGTGTGTGTGCGTGCGTGCGTGCGTGCGTGCGTGCGTGCGTGCGTGCGTGCGTGCGTGCGTGCGTGCGTGCGTGCGCGTGTGTGTGTGTGTAAGTACAATGCAGTAGCAAACGATATTGAGGGTAGCAATGAGGAGGAGGATGAGGAGGAACTAACGCCGGAAAAGAAGAGGCAGCTCATTGTTCGGGTTGCTAAGAGACATCAGGGAGATGTAGGTGTTGTGAGTACTGTATGTGCACGTAGACGGCACATATAATATTGTATTTTATCACCTAAAATTAATTTTGTGAACATAATTATTATGATATTGCGACAGGTCCAATTTATGCGAGCTAAGGAAATAATTACTTTTACTATGAGGCGGGCTTATAAATGATATAATGCCTATAATGTAGACAACACACTAAACCCTAACATGTGGCTATATTTACCTTGTGCACTTATACAGGCCAATCTGCTGCAATCACTTGGTTGTGAGATGGCTACAATGATGTTTGTTGATAAAAAGGTTTTAAGTGTGGGAACCACAGATGGGAAAAATTTCTTCAATCTCACCCTGCAATCCTGTCATCCTTCAGCTCCTACTTTCTGTATGGTAAGGCTTTATAAGTAAATGTAATGTAGATACCATTATTTGATTATGTAAAACTGATTGCTTTGTGTGCACGACAAACTGTACACCTCGTTTCTCTAATTATTACTACAGATGACTTGTCCAAGAAACAATTTGCTACCCCAGCCACTGCAGCCTCGGCAAGTACAACCAGTCTCAACACAAATTCCAGCTCATTCAATGTTACCTCAACAAACGTAAACCCAATCAACACCACCTCATCTACTACATCCAAAGCTGTTATTTCCACTGTGAAGAAATCAACCACTAAAACTACAACCAAAGCAACACCTTCTGGAATCTTGTCCAATCAAGCTATTTCTAACACTGATACCGTCAGTACGATTTTTATGAAAGGCAGAGATGGAAGTATTGTTGCGACAGGTACAGTGCTTCCTGGTGTACATAAAACCATTCATGGTCGTCCTTGCCAAAAAGATTGTGAAACGCTTTCCGTTGTGGATGTTGTACAAGTTGGTGCTGAAGCTTGGTTTGAAGATGCTTTTGGGGAAAATAAATTGAGCACAGGGATCATCGTGGAATGGCCGAGCAGTATGATATCAAACGTAGCTGATGTCTCCCCACTTCATACAAGAACTAATCGCAAACGTAAATAACCAGCTGACTATAAAACTACTATGATAATTGTTATAATTATTGTATATACAATTGTAATAGGAATGGTAAAGGTTTCCTTCCATTTTATTCGCGATTCTATATTCTCTCTATCTTGTGTACTGTATACGTAAGTAAGATTACGTTATTATTGTTTGTACGTACGTATATAATTATGTATGTACAATTGTATGTATGACATAGATAATAATTTATGTCCGAGTTTAGGACTATATATATAATTGTCAAAACTATATGCAGTTCATATTCATATAATGTTTAATTATGCATGCGCGCAATTGACTTATAATAGCCTTGACTTCAATAATTTTATTTATAAAAGGCATTGATGTTTAAGAAATAATGACTGCCTATAGCTATAAGTGTGATTAATAAATTATTAATTAAAGTACATAAAAAAGATAAGTGTTCAATTGTCCACGTCAGAATCATCATCACTACTACTGTCTGTACAAATAATATCAGTAACGGAAGGGTAATCATGTTCATGAATTAATTTGACAATTGTAAAAAAATGAACCATCTGGACCTAATAAGCTCGTATCAGGTAGCTCTACAGTATGATACTGGTTAACTGTTCTGGAAAACGTAATTAAATAAGATTCGCAAAGTAATAATCTTCGATGCAAAAGGTTAAGGCAACCTTTCTGAAACAGAGACAGACTATCAGATGTGGCGATATCCTGTATATGACGACTTATTACGGAATGCTCGTATTTCAGGTTGTTGGCAACAGTATTAATTTCTTCCATTATCATCTTCACTTCTTCCGTTGCCCTTTCCTTCATATTACACGCTCTCACAACTTTTATCCACAAATGAATGGGAATGGTACAATTTCCAGCCGACGCGACCTCCAACGTAGACAATTCTTCCAAATTGGAAACTGTCTCCCAATTCAAATTGGCTGGCAGATGGTATGCTACTCCTTCAAATTGATCATGACGCATACCATTAAATCTGCTCACTGTTCGTTTCAGCGTACTCGTACTTGATGATATCTTCTTTGCAAGGCGTGCAGCAATCGATTGACCATCTGTAACATAGTACATAGATCATGTTAGCATGCATACATACTACAATCTGATTGGCTAAAGGTAGTGTTCTATCCAACTTAGAAAATCATGTAGATCAAAATCTGATTGGCTAGAGAATCATGGTTGCTATAATAAAAATAAAATTAATGCTTAGACACTAGCTGTTTAGGAAGTTTCCACATAATTTAGAAGCCCTTAGGGCTAGTAGAACCCTCACTACGTTTGGGATACTGCTCTTTGGGCTTCTAAATCATAATTATTACTTAACTATTATTTATATAATTACATGATTGTGCTGACTAACATTCTTACCAGCGTATCTCGCTTTGGCGCTCGCGAGCAATATGAAGGATGTTCTGAAAGGTTTTGTGACGTTGCCCGAAACCTGTCAAAGTTTCATCACGATTTTGATACAATCATCTGATAATTAATGTTCACTCAGATCAGTTTGACTCCTTGCGAACAGCCCGTGTTGTTGTTTCTGCAATTGTTCAGCTGATGACTCCGTCAGTGTACCTGAAGGTGCAATATAAAAGTGCACAAAATTCACAAACTTTATTCTTGACTACGTCTAACCATTTGACTCATTGATTAGCTTTGATAAGTCCTCTGTTGCACTATGTTGAGTGTTTTGGGCGTTCTTCAGCCTTTTGACTAACGATGCCCCTACGTATACAAGAGTTAGCACTTTTTTTCCCTTTATGCAAAGCATACATAGGTGCATACCAACTAGTGCTGAGAGCTAATATTAAGGTAGCCCTAACAAAAAACAAACCTAGATTAAGACGTACTCTTGATGCATAATGTAATAGAGCTGAGGTAAGGACATCAATGCGATGAGATGGTCGCATTTCTTTGGTGGATTTAGCAAATCTTCTTAGACATGACCACAGTCTCTCCATAGCTTCACCATCAGTAAGTCCGCATCCAGTTAGGACTCTAGGTGAATATGTCAGCTACATGTATAATACAACAGTAAGTTATTAACACACAGCTTTGGCATCTTTCTTCTTACCTGACAGAATGCACAATGCCCATAGACATGAAAAATTGGCACTCCTAATGTTGTCTTTTCTAACATGTCAAGATGTCCACGATTCTGGAGAAGTAATCAAATATAAGTGCGTACTAATTAAGATTAGATCTGACTATTGAGACACATGCCTTCAGATGAGTTTCGAGTAAGCAGGCAATATCATACAGTAACAACAGACACTTGTCACCCTTGTTTTGGTGTGCCTTCTTTAGCAGGTACACAGGATATGCTAGTCTAGATAATTAAGATACAGAATACCTTAATTTTTAACAATGCACCATGTATGCTCTTTTTGAAAACCTTAATGTTACGTACATACCTTTCTCCATGCTTCATATTCAGAAATCTTTGGGGAAACTCATGACGACAGATGCTTCCAAACACGGCAGTTTCATCTAGAGCTGCGTACCTTGATTTGGAGCGCAAAGTGTCTCCAGCGAGGAACTCATGACACCCCTAATGCCAGGATAAAATTAACTGAGTGAAATGTGCTAAAAGTCTATTTAAACGATTACATCCAAATTGTATAGCGCAGGTTTTCACACTTGACCAATTAAGTATAACGCTAAAACCTTACCTTGTCGATTATCTGGCCAAATGTATCATAATCAGCAACAAACTCATCTACTGCTTGCTGTTCCTCAAAGAATACACCAGAGAAGAGTGGTGGTCGAACACTAACACCAGCAGACTTTTTCCGACATAGTCCAAATACACCATCCATGGATATAATTTGAGTTCCATTGCTCTGCACGTAAAAGGTAAGTATAGGCTGCCAGAGTCTAATTGCTATAACAAAACCACAAACCTGAGGACAGGCAGGGCAGATAGCTGTAGTGTTCAAGTCAGGAGACAAAAATAGAAGACAGTCGAGTTGATATCTGTTGAACCTGAATGTTAATGTGAATATGTCGTATTATGTTCTTTCACAATTAATATACCCTACCTATATTCTTCAAACGCATCAATCATGACAGGATAGATCTTCCGGAGCTATAGAAGAATAAACAGATTAAAACAACTGACAATTAAAAGTGTGTACCTCAAGCGATTGCTGACGCATGCAACATGTACACCTCATCAGTGCGCAACAATTAATGTATAAGTATAACCGACATCAAATTCACATACTTGTTTGCTGATATCTCTTCCAATTTTGTATTCAAGAGAACGACAAAAAGCATCGACACCAATACACCCTTCCAGCAAAAGTGACTCCATCCATAGTAGCAGATCCTGATGAAATGCTAGGGTGGGAGTTGCTGGTGTCGCTGGCCACATGTTATGCCGCACAAGAGTAACAGCCTCAGGCTCACACTTGCAGAAGGTTACGCACACACAATGCTGGAAACCTGTAAGTCATTGGATTCTTAGACACAGGCTATATCAGTGTAGTTAAACAAATACCTTTAGGGTCAAGACAAACAACTTCTTTTATGTAAGTTGTACAGCAACAGTGAAGTGCTGGAAAGGTTCTCGACTGCTTGAAATAGTATGGGTGAAGCATTCCATTCTGTAAAATCAGATTGCATGCATTTAATAATCACAAAAATGTACAGCAGTATGTTTGATTAGTGCATACTTTCCAGAGAAAAGGTCGATGAAAAATATTTGTCAGAGAGTGTACTGAGTCCACATGGTTGGCACAGTAGTATGCCTGTGGTCCACAATCCCGGCAAATTGCAACAGCGGGTTCTTCACACTCGGCACACACAGAACAAGGGGAAGGAATTCCGGTTTCTACACTGGCACGTAGCAACTGGACACGCACTTCAGCCCAGTTGTCAGCAGCCTTCTGCTGTCGCTTCTCATAAGCACTTGAGCTCACTGTGTCTGGAAAAGTGGTGTCATCCTGCCCCGAGCTCTCTGGATCATGATCATGCCACTCACTACTGATTAATACATCTGGAGAGTCGCCACTGATAACATCAGTAGGCCTGCTCGCTCCATGTACATCTACTTCTTCAGCTTCATTTTTATCACTGGAGAGGAACCTAGTACTGCTGGAAGAATTAACAGAAGAGGATTCTGGCACAGCAGACAAAGATTTTTTATGCACAGCACGACGTTTTGAAGGAGATACTTCAAAGTAGGAGATAGATTGAGACTTAGGCTTCACACTTATCCTTCTCTTGCTCATGGCCGGCCAGCTAGCTATAGAATATAGATCTAGATCTACCTGATTCTGCAGAGCTAGCTCAGTGCACCCATAGATAAAAGAGCTCGCTACTTTAGATTAAACTCGGTATAGACTATAGTCAATAGTCACTACTGCATGCTTTGCAGCTTACATGCTGACCTTAAGACTACTATTATCCAGTGCTAACCATGCGAACCCCCTGACCAATCTGCTCTTAATTTACAGCAGCCGTGCATCAGCAGTGCTCAGTGCTAGTGCTAGTGCTAGTGTGAGCAGCGTGGACAAGTGCAAAAGCAGTACCAAATTCATAATTATGTCTGACACTGCTGACCTTTGCATTGCATTGCACATTAATTATCATTAGGAGGCTCTAGAATTGACCATGCACAATTAATTATGTAACAAGTTACAATGCAGATATTGCACATTAGAGCATCGAATTATCCCTATCAAGTATTACAGGACAGTGCTGGTTTGCATTCATGGCTGAATGCATCCTAGCTATGCAGCTATGCAGCTACAGTTCGGAATTGAGCTTTAATAATTATGCTTCCACCAACATGCATGCAATATGGAGGGGTCCAGTGGCTGTGGCTCATCTCCCTAACGGAACAGTGTGGATATATACAACCGTCTCATCCAACTCACCACCAAATGTGCAGTTTTGACATACAACGATCTACCGCCCCCTCAAGGCATGCATGCAATATGAACCTCACTTGAGGTTACAGTGTAGTTTATTTCACAATAATTATAGATTACTTTATTCATCTTTATTATGATATATATACTAGTTGTAGCTAATAGATTGACTGTATAATCTAAGTTTGTTAATCACTCCATAAAAACCTGTCGTCTTGTAGCAAATTTGCTAATAATGAATTAAATGGCTTGTAGAACTTCAAAATCATTGATTTTGTATCTTCTCTCATTTTCAGTTGAGGGTCGTGCTTGTACGGAATTGTTTCTTGGCTGTTTTTGTTACAAGTGTGTGTAATTAACTTCACTTCGTTGAGGATTCTTTTAGGTGATGGATATCCGAGAAAATTAAGCATCTGTTTTGCAATGACTTCCGGCTCCTTTACTAGTTGTTCCAATGTAAGTACCATCACTTTATCCCTGGGCACAACAGTGAGGAGCTTACGAATGTGCGTGTAATACAGGCCCATTTCCACTCGACTTCTACCACATTGTGGTAGCTCCTTCGAAAACAGATTGAATGTAATCCTATGTACACACTGGTCAAGTAAATGTAGTCTTTTCTTGATGCAAGAGTCATAGTCAGAATCAATATAAAGATATAAGTACTGATCTCCAAATTGTCTGGATCCCGCATACAATCATTGAAGAGATCCATCTTTGCTTTTATTCGGTCATGGAAAAGACCAGGTCCTATCAACTGAACGTTTCTTGGTACTTTTATGCCTTTGTTAATGCATGAAAACCAGAAAGCTGAATACAGCATTTTAAGTGGATTCCGCACAATAATTATGTACTTGGACTTAGGGAGCAGCTCTGGAAATGCTGAAGGCAGAAGGCAGTAATTGGAAGTGTTTGAATGTTTTTCATGAAATCGTGGCGAGTCCAAGAGCATATTGGGTGTTCCATCAATCAAAACCACTTCTCTTTTCTTCAGCGCATCAATCTCAAAGAGTCCTGGTAAAAAGTTTAAAACATACTCAGCAAGATCCGTTGGCGTAGGTATTTTTACATGCTCTGATGCTTTCAATCTCACCCAGTAATGTGGTTCCTTGACAACTTTAGTAAGAGCTCCTATTTGGAGTCCAGTGCTGAGATGAACTAAAGACTGCAGAAAGCAAACGCCATATGTTGAGCCACATTTGGGGAAACCAGCTAAGAAGACTTTGGGTAAGCAAATAACATCAGATGAGAAATTTCCTTTAAAGAGTTTTTTCAGAGAAATTATTTGGTTTTGGAGTGATTTCTGCTCTCCCATTCTAAAGGGGTACTTTCCAAATTGTCCCTCGTAGAAGGAGCCATTAATGATTTCCACGTTGAATTTCATCTTCCAACAATGACTTGAATAGTTGGACAAAAACTCCGTTGGAATAACTTTACTGTACTGCTGATAGAATTCTTTAGCATTTGCCAAAGCAATGGCTTCATTTGCCCTTTCAGCCATATTTGTAGCTTTGAGACATGTTTGTACATTCTTTAAAATCTGATCGACTCCTCTTGGCCGTGGTAACGTAGTTGTGAGATCACGAGATGGATTTAGCCTA
This sequence comes from Halichondria panicea, assembly GCF_963675165.1. Taxonomy (NCBI): domain Eukaryota; kingdom Metazoa; phylum Porifera; class Demospongiae; order Suberitida; family Halichondriidae; genus Halichondria; species Halichondria panicea. The sequence goes on from NC_087393.1 coordinate 4,671,398, forward strand.
GGGGAAATATTCATAACTTGTTCTGCATGCTTAATTGCAAGATCAGAGCTTGTGTAAACTTGCAAATTCATTACATGTTCAACGTGCAGAGAGTCCAGCTGCTGATTTTCAAATTCGTTTTGTTTTTGTACAACAGAGAGAGCACTGATTAATTTGTTCCTTCCATGCCCTGAAAGTTGATAGAGCAGGAATAGAAGGCATGTAGTATTTGCCAACACCATGTAGAAGAACAGCTGCCTCATGATTGCAAAACTCTAGCCTGTGCATGCATAGTAAGGGAAAACCCCCACCATGCCGACCCACCTGTATCTGCATATGGCATGTCATGGATCATGGACACTGTGACTAGTTGGCCGCCCAACTACACTGTGACTAGACTGAGGACACTGCCAGACAAAGCTTTGATGCTACATACGGCTTAGAGAGTACAGCAGCTGTGCACCAAGCAGTGAACAGCATGGACAGAAGAGAAGACTCAGGGTATTAATTAAGCAGCATCAAAAGCTCAGTATAAAAATTGGATCTCTGTTTGTGCCTTTGCATGATGGTAGAGCTTGCATTTCACATTTTGCAGCACAAAATTATCCCTAACAGTACAGTGCTAGTTTGCGTACATGGATGAACGCATCCTTCTAGCTACATGTCAGAAACAATAAAAATATAGCATTTTATCATCCATGCATGCAATCATGAATGCATCATTCAACCACAGTAGTATTGAGGTGTGTTCAGTGGCTGGGGCTCATCTCCCCAACTGATACATGCAGTGTCGATATCCAACGATCTCAAGGCAAACCCATTCACATGACTCGCCCAGTGTCAAATGATCACTCGGGCCACGGTTCCCATGCATATATAGAAGCAAGATGCTCCATGCAAGTGAGGGAGAGTGTAAACTGTATGATCATGGTCCATACTTGTATAGATTAGCTTTAGTTTTGTAGATCTATGCTCTATAATCATAGCTAAATATAATTTTTTATAGTATCAGTTGTGTTCTGATGTGCATACAGAATCAATGAGAGGCTTCGTGTGAAATTTTACCATCATACAGTACGTATATAAAACCTTTATTATCCGGCTTGGCAATTTTCTTCGAAAATGGGTGTGTCCCTTAATGCGCAAGCGCATTAACAGCTGTTACCGTGGACACAGGCATGTTTATCTTCTGTACATGCAGGCGCATGCAGACGCCCACATGCATTAAATTTGCACTGCGCTGTTTCAGCGAGATCAAGATGCATGCATGTGCATGTATGGTTTATATCCATTCTATTTTCCAGTTATCCGGCCTGCATGCCTCTGGTCAATTTAAGGTGTCCGGATAATCGAGGTTCTACTGTATAGCTAGTTACGTAGATTGCTCGTACCCTGCATGTCCGTGCATTGTATATGATACATATCTGAGTGTCCTCCACACCATCCTTGATCGACCTTGCAAACAAGCCAAGCTTCCGCCGACTTCCTGGCTCCACAGCTCTCAAACCTTTATGTAATAATTATCGTTGTCCTGATATTGCTATATAGGTTCATTCAGACGACCAGCGTTCGTCTTATATGTTCACATGCTGTAACACCTTATACCTGGACAAGACTATTTTTGTGACACTGCATGTATAATTATATAATTATTGTGCATGCATGGGAGCCGCTGACGGTCGAGCAGCTTTTTAGTCTCCCAATCAGTTTTATTGTAATGGAAATAACCTCCTAGAACGGACAGAGACGGTGCATACATATTCATGCAGATGAGGACAACACTACTAAATAAACTCCATGCACTTGAGATTGTATAGGATTTTTATCATGAATGTGTAGAAATAGATCGACCAAAATTAACTTGTTAATCATTCCATAAAAACCTGTCGTCATGTAACAAATCTGCTAATAATGAATTAAATGGCTTGTAAAACTTCAGAATCATTGATTTTGTATCTTCTCTCATTTTCAGTTGAGGGTCGTGCTTGTACGGAATTGTTTCTTGGCTGTTCTTGGTACAAGTGTGTGTAATTAACTTCACTTCGTTGAGAATACTTTTAGGTGATGGATATCCGAGAAACTTAAGCATCTGTTCTGCAATGACTTCTGGCTCTTTTGCTAATTGTTCTAATGTAAGTACCATCACTTTATCCCTGGGCACAACAGTGAGGAGCTTACGAATGTGCGTGTAAAACAGGCCCATTTCCACTCGACTTCTACCACTTGTTGGTAGCTCCTTTGAAAACAGATTGAATGTAATCGTATGTACACACTGGTCAAGTAAATGTAGTCTTTTCTTGATGCAAGAGTCATAGTCAGAATCATCATAAAGATTGCAGGGCATACTGATCTCCAAATTGTCTGGATCCCGCATACAATCATTGAAGAGATCTATCTTTGCTTTTATTCGGTCATGGAAGAGACCAGGTCCTATCAACTGAACGTTTCTCGGTAGTTCTATCATTCTGGTAATTGAAAACCAGAAAGCTGAATAGAGCATCTTAAGTGGATTCCGCACTATAATTATGTACTTGGACTTAGGGAGCAGCTCTGGAATTGCTGAGGGTAGAAGGCAGTAGTTGGAAGTGTTTGACTGTTTTTTGTGAAATTGTGGTGAGTCAAAAAGCATATTGGGTGTTCCATCAATCAAAACCACTTTCTTATTCTTCAGCGCATTAATCTTGAAGAGTCCTGGTAAATAGTTTAGAACATACTCAGCCAGATCCGTTGGCTTAGGCATTTTTACATATTTTGTTTCTTTCGTTCTCACCCAGTAATGTGGTTCCTTGACAACTTTAGTAGAAGCTCCCATTTGGAGTCCAGTGCTGAGATGAACTAAAGACTGCAGAAAGCAAAAGCCATATGTTGAGCCACATTTGGGGAAACCAGCTAAGAAGACGTTGGGTAAGCATATGACATCAGATGAGAAGTTTCCTTCAAAGAGTTTTTTCAGAGACATAATTTGGTTTTGGAGTGATTTCTGCTCTTCCATTCTAAAGGGGTACTTTCCCAATTGTCCCTTGTAGAAGGAGCCATTCATTATTTCCACGTTGAATTTCATCTTCCAACAATGACTTGAATATTTGGACAAAAACTCCGTCGGAATAACTTTACTGTACTGCTGATAGAATTCTTTAGCATTTGCCAAAGCAATGGTTTCATTTGCACTTTCAGCCATATTCGTAGCTTTGAGACATGTTCGTACATTCTTCAAAACCTGATCGACTCCTCGTTCAACTTGAGAGTCCAGCTGCTGATTTTCAAATTGGGTTTGTTTTTGCACAACAGAGAGACTCAGAGCACTGATTAATTTGCTGTGTTGATAGAGCTGAAGTAGAAGGCATATGGTACTTGCCAGTATCATGTAAAACAACAACTGCTTACATTTTGCCATGACTGGAGTAATTTGTGAACAAAGCTTGGTTGGTTTTTCGCCCTTCATATCATCTGGTTCGATATGGCTTCAAATCATGTAGTTATGTTGTAATGTAGCAGGAATGCAAGGTTTGTGGTTTCTAGAGCAGTAATCTCCGTAAATTTTATGGTTTCTGTGACGTCACTGGTCGCTGTGCCAGGACCTCGAGAACAAGCCGCTCATGATATCGAGGCTAGTATAAAGCAAAATTGGCGAAAATAAAATTTGACCCCCCATGCCCCCTGTAAAATAACGTTTTAAACTTACAGACACTGAAAACTAGTCTTGAAGTAATGACCCCCCCCTGCAAAATAACATTTTAAACCTACAGACACTGAAAACTAGTCTTGAAGTAGTCTGCAAGAAAAGTTGGAGAAATCCCATTAGTGACCTTAATTAGCTAAGGTCAAGTGGTTTGTACTATGACTCAACTGAGTATCCGGGAAAAACCCCAACCTGTGGGCTGGGCCTATCCAAAAAATTGGGGGCGTGTCATCATCAATTCTCAGCTAGCTTAGCTAGAACTGCTGAGAACAAAAAATACTCCAGACAAAGCTTCCATGCTAATAGAAAAGGCTGATAGAATACAGCAGCTGTGCACCAAGCAGTGAGCAGCATGGACAAGAGAAAAAACTCAAGGTAAGCAGCATCAAAAGCTCAGTATGATTATAAATTTAAAGTTACTTTTGTGACCTTTTGCATGGTAGAGATTGCATTGCACATGTTGCAGTACCAGGTTGCACATGTATTAGCACCAATTAGAGCCTCAAGTTAATTATCCCTATTAACAGCACAGTGCTGGTTTGCGTGCACAGATGAACGAATCCTCCTAGCTAGCTAGCTAGATCCATATACATTATTTCAGAAACGAGCTTTTTAATTAAAATATCACATTTTTATCCTCCAATCATGAATACATTTACTCCACCACAGTATGGAGGGGTCCAGTGGCTGGGGCTCATCTCCCCAACGGTACAGTGTGGATATACAACCTTCTCCTCCAACTCACCGTCAAATGTACAGTGTTGACATCCAACGATCGGTCGCTCCCTCAAGGCAGACCCCTTCACATGATTCACCCAGTTTGTCAAATGATCACTCGGGCCACGGTTCCCATGGAAGCAAGATGCAGAAATTCTCCAGGTGAGGGAGAGTGTAAACTGTGATCCCGGTCCATTAGTTTTGCATGCATCACTGCATTAGCCCATTAGTTTTGATCTAAATAAACTTAGATTCAGTTGTGCCTGCATAGTATTTTGCAGAGCACACAGAATCGATGAGAGCCATTGTATGATCGTCATTAGCTATATAGCTCCATAGATAGCTCCTGCGCTGTCCACGCTGATAATAATTATAATGCTCTAAACTCCTTCACAGCTATTCCAGCCTTGATCGACCTCGCAAACACGCCAAGCACCCGACTAGTCCTGAGCTCCACAGCTCTCACACCCTCCCCAACCCTCACACCCACACTCCACACCGTCACAATACTGAGGGAGACGGTAGAGGGAATTTAAGAGGGCCTCAAGAAAATTCTTCAAGCTACCCCTCCGCTCCTCATCAGCAGACTAGATCTAGTCGATTGTCACAGCCAGACCCTTATGAAAACAGACGTTTTTCTCAATTCTCCGATGGAACTTTGACCCCGTCTCACTCTTCCCAAGCGAGCTACGATGGACAGGGGGTTTCCCCTTACAGTGATGGGCATCAACATAAGTTGTCGCCGTGGGAATTGAGCAGTCCTCACAGTAGCCAATCGGATTCAACTCAGAGCTCTGAGCTTTTTTATTACAAAACAAGGTCAGTTTTTATAACAACCACTTAATAATGTGACTCAAGCTTTCATTGTAAGTACAACCATTTGTGTGCGAACATTTTGGCAGTAGACACATTGTAGCCCATAGGAAGACACAACTGTCTGTGGGTTGGTTGCTATGAGTCCTTCAATGCACTCCTTAGCAGCGAAGGTGGGATAAGGCATAATCAATTACAGCTGCCCCCTCTACGAGCTAGCATTAGGACAGAGGGTCCTAGCTAGTAGGCGTATATATTATGTTTAGCTAGAATGCAATTGAAAATTAAGGCTTGTTTGTACCAAATGATACATGAGTACAAAAAATATATGTATGTATTATTATAGTTACATGCATCATAATGAAAAATGAGTGATATATTTCATATTGAAATTGAGTTGACTGAGTCTAATGTGAATTCCCCTGCGTATCTAGTACCCTGGTCTGAAGTGTGCCACACAATACTGGTGTGGCCATTGAGTTAACTTTCACTTCCTCACATTAGTCATCAGTAACAGCATGCCTTCTTCAGTCTTAAGGTTACAATACGGTGTATCACCCTATACCCTCTGGTAGTCTTGGTGATTTTCCTGAAATGGACCTGTTTTTGGGATAATTTCGAGTGCTCGTGTGTTTAGATCGGTGAGTTCGTTTGGGCTAGCTTATGATAGATAACCTTGGGTCTGTCTTTGTTAAGTGGTGCATTTTCACAATGACAAGATGCATTTTGCAACCCTTTGAAATGCGCACCTACTAATGATGTGATCAGTGACTTTTCGGATTGACCATTGGCTCCACGATGATTTTAATCCTTGTGTTTAATCCCCTACACACAGGCCACCGGTGAGACCCTCGTCAGGTCGGAGCCGCAAACCAGCCCCTGTCCAGCTCCCCGTCCAACGGGCTGTCACCCCAAATCCATCTGCCATGATCAACAGAGGTGAATAGTGAATGTATATTTTTGACCCACCGTAGCAGGGCCTGCAGGCATGGACCCAATGCACATCTAGGTGGGGTGGGCGAATAAATTATTTACTACTCAAATCTCAATCAATCAAAATTAATAATGATCGATGGACTACTAGTAACAATTCTAACTGTCTATTCTGACGTGTGTGTCTGTAATTACCTCTGGGCACAAAAAGTTGGCTAGCAAATGCGTGGTTTTAAAGAAGCCATCACTGATCCATTATAGCCAAACCATAATAATTATAACAGTTGAACACATGTGAAAATATCTGAATAATTGCTAAACACCTGCGCCAATCCTAACTTGTTTTTACTGGTTTTAATAATGATGCTACTTAACTATCACAGTATTTAATGATATTCGTAGGGGAGGCGTGGCAGCTGGAAGAGGACTGGGAGGGGCGTGGGTCTTCAGGTCATCCCAACACTCAAGGGGCAACCGTTGGCCATATGGACCAAGCACTACTCCCGCAGAAACACTACTTTCATACGCTACCCTCACACTCCTCACACTCCTCACAGGCCTCCCATCATCACTCACAGCAACACACAGTTGCACAGCAACAGCAAACAGGTAAAGGACTCTATTAGGAATTGTGTGTACAATGTTTGCTTTGCAGGGAGTATACCATTACCAAATCCCTGTAGACCTACCTATTATAAGTTACCTATATATACAGCGTATAATAAGGTTACAAAGTAATACAGTTCCCTTCCATGCTATTTGGTCGCGTAGCATCGAGGCATGATTTGGTAAGGGGTCGTCGTGATATAAAACACATATAATCCTCGTGTTTTATGCAAGGCAACTCGCCCTCGTGCTTAATTCTTTGTGCCTGTATATTATATTATAACTACTCCAAAGATTAGTCTCCCCCTCCCTCCCTCCTCCCCAGTTGACAGAGTTGATCGTGTCCACCCACTCCAGAAACGACACAGTGTAGCCGGATTACCAACCTCCCCCACACACCAGTCCCCTCACATCCCTCCCGTCTATCGTCATGACAGCAGGTCCCTGTCACATCACTCGAGTCAAGATTTCTCACCGAGAAATTCATCAGTTGTTAGTCCAACACATCTTGCTAACGGGCAGAGACGAGGCAGTTTTGCAAGTGTTGATAGTAACCATAGCTCTGGCTCGTATCATAGCAATACAAATTCGACTGCTTGTTTGAGGAGATCTTCCAGCATGCAGCTGCAGGTAAATCCATCACCAAAGGGATCCACTAGTCGAAGGGTAGTGGCTGTTATCGGTCAGCAGATCATATCCCCCGAGCGTGTGACTGATCACATGACTAGTCCAGGGAGAGACAACACTGAACATGAGGGGACAGATCACAGGAGGCACTCCACTTCAGAAGCAAAACATAGACGACGACATCGCTACGAACAAGTCAGAGCACCACATCCGTACGAGAAGATAAAAGATGGTCTACCCCAAACATCATATCCCCGCTCACCCCCCTCACACCCCTCACAAAGCTCACGCCTCTCACAAAGCCCACACCCCTCACAAAGCTCACGCCTCTCACAAAGCCCACACCCCTCACAAAGCTCACAGGAGGAGCCCGTCAAACCTTCACCTACCGTTAGTCGTTGGGTACCCACAAAGAGAGAGAGCCGTCCAAAAAGTAGCCCTGCTCCAAGAAAAACAAGTGACTCGATACTTAATCGTCTCTCCAGGAAAGGCACAACAAATTCTCCCGCTCCCGGGAAACGTTTCTCGGCCGGTAGTGTTCTAGACGGACCTAAAGCACTAGACGAAGATCAGATGGTGGCAAAGTTGAAGCAACGAATGTCCAGCCCTGAAATACAGCTTCATACTCACACCCTGAACCGGTATTTCCCAAATGAGGAGCAAGAAAACTCCAAAGAACAGGTTAGTTTCTGTAATGGTAGTAATATCTTCAGAAGTTTAACCGTCTTTGATTAAATTTTCAGTGAAACTAAAAATGTTGATTTCCGTCTAGAAGAGTGCCAATTTAAAAGAGCCCTTCTCTTTTACATTCTAATTGATTCCCATGCATACAATAACAACCTCTAATTGGGTTATGAATGCATGCGTTGAATCATTGTTTACCACTGAACTCTTCCTTCCCTAAAGCAAAGTTAATGTGTTTCATGGCACAGAACCAAACAAATATGGTAATGAAACCTTGTGATCTTCCATGATGCCAACTTAATACGAACGTTCTATTTGATATTGTCCAACGTTTAGCGTAAATCAAATTAGAAACGTGCATATAGACGTGACAACATATTTGTTTTTGCTTTGTGTACTGATTGTGGTTTCTAGTTTAAGCGTGTCGGTGAATAACAGCCAAATTTAGTGAATCATTTGATGGTATTCACTTGGGATGGTGCCACATGCAAAACTATGCGATTGTTATTGTAAATAAGAGTATACCTCCTCCCACTGCATGGGCTATTAAATGTATAGGCTGCGAAGGATTGGGCTAGTTTACCATTGTTAGCATAGTGTATAAACAGTGATAGCTAACCTGTTAGTTTATAACATTGTAGCTATTGTCTTCGTGTAGATACTACTAGTTCCAAGTATAGACATTGCTTCTCTGTGGAAAATTAGTATTCAGTTTCTCGAGGAGTGTTTAATATCTTTGATCTATTGCAACTTAACTAAGAACCTCAAGTGGCAGCCATACCGTGTACGCAAGGGAATACAACAGTAGTACATTGACAGGCTCAAGAAGTATTTGTTCATTAAGAGCAGCTCCATGATGATGAAGCCAGACTGGAATGTATCGAAGAATCCCACCTGCAACTGTGGTGCATCACACGATATTACTTCCCAATCAACTAGTAAACTGGCACAGCGTTCTCGTAGCTTCAGCTTTAGTGGATTAGCTAAACTAGCCACTGGTCTACACAAGTACACTGTCACTAGTGCAGCTGAGCATGCCAATGAGGTTGAACTCACGCTGAAAAAAGAGAGCAAGAGTTTTTCCAGGAATCGTAGTAACTCTGACTCTGGAAAAAAGTATCGAAGCACTAGACTCAAATTGCCAACATTTCGAAAGTCTGAGAGCTCAATGATGCCCATAGGAGTTAAGTTGAGCAGAGAAGAAGCACATTATGGCTGCACGTTGCCTTCAACAGAGTCCTCTCTAGAAGAAAGCATGTGTCTTAGTGATACCATATCATTCACAGTGAGTAGAAGAGCTACTGTTATAAATATTATGCAGGGCTGTCAACCAGCTACAGCCTGCAAGTAGTCCAATAGCACTCATATATTATGCTATACTGTGTTAGCTAGTCTGCTTAGTTGGCCTATTAATATGGTGCAACGTGTAGCTCCCATAGTGGGCTGTAGGCCCTAGGGCCCACTAGGGCCTAGTGGATGAAGAAATGTTGTGGTAGATACTGTTCAGCTCTAATCTATACTGTACAAATGTGCTAGCACAACGGATAATTATAGTGACTCTTATATTCATCTTTTTATCATTAGTGAATATCCATAATACAATAATGTTGTTAAGGATCTTTACCAAATTTATGCCCAACACACTTTCATTTTTATTGTTTGATGATCTTTACCCTCTCCACTGTAGAGCCTGAGTGACTCAGATGGCACCCCTTCAACTAAGAGGTAAGGATATAATAATTTTGTGTGGTTTATCGATCACTAATTGTATTCTACGTAATGTTTGGTTGTTCCCTCAAATTCAAATACTGTAAAATGTGTAATGCAATTTTATAGTCTTGAGTTGCGACCAAATTAAAGCGCACCTGATCTTGATGCAAGACCTTATTACAGTCTTATCCAATGGGTTGTCTCATAACTCTGCTGGGAAATTAATCTTGCTGCGCAAGTTTGTAGTTAACTTCTTTCTTCGTTCAAGGCCTGTGGAGGAGACTAGTTTGTTTGAGGTCAGGATGGTTGTATGTGCTTGGGATAATAATAACGGCAGAATTTTTCTTTTGAGACAGCAACAAGGATATTGAAGATATGGAAACTACTAGAACTATGTACCGTTGGTGCTTCTGATTACACAATAATATTATGCATCATTATATGTAGAGAGGATGTACTTAGAAATGCAGTGTTTAAGGAAGTTATGTTGTGAATTGCAATTTGGAACTTGGTTGGGAAAGAGTAGGGATAGATAGCGGAGAGATAGTGCACGTGGCGGATAATGGGGAAGCATCGAGTGGGCGGGGGGCGGGGGGTTGGGTGTGCAATGCTAACTATAATAGGTAAACGTCCTAGATCGTAAACTTATGAAATTAAAAGCAATCAAATCTCGTAAGAGTGCTGGGATATTTAGCAGGTTAAGTACTAAGGTAAAAAAAAAGGTCACTTATTTTGTATTGGGTAGATATGAAGGAATGTTTACTTTGAGTTCAGTAACAAGGATATTGAAACTGCTCTAGTAACTGCGTATCACTAGTGCCTCTGATGATCTCACAATACTATTTTATCAATGTAGATCTACAATGCACAGAGGATAGAGATACAGGAAGTTATGGTGTGAATTGTACACTTTATTAAAGCAATGGTAACTGTAATGGGTAAACATCTCTATGGGTATACATTCTATACAACACTGCAGTTGGATAAGGAGATTGTTTGTAGTGTTGGGGTGACTACACGCCATGGCCCATTGATCTAATCATAACATGTGGTTAGTAACGGTATTCATATCGTTGAGTAGCTGAAATCAAAGCTATCTTATCTTTTGACCAGCTGAACTCATGCAAGAACTGAGACATAATCTTGTGTACAACTACAGTGTTCTTGATTAGTGTTCCCTTGAAGTGTGCAAGCCGCCCTGCCCTCCGCTGCATTATCAACATAATTAATTAGCAAGCATGCATTGCACAAGCTGGCTGCTGCACTTATCTGGCTTCAAAGCTTCCTTATCAGTTCATCAAAGACTTGCCAGCTCAGTGAATAATTAGCTATAGCTAGCTTCCTATAAAAGTCATTGAAGCCAGCTTCTTTGGACTTTCAATTGTCTATTATAGAGCTAGAGTAGGCAGTTTTGTTAGATCTAGATTAGGCTATTGATAGTTAAGTTGGCAAGAGTTTTGATTTGTGTCAATTGGATAAGTGGGCAGCTCCATTCATTCAGAGCCATTCTGTCTATAAAATCTGGCAGTTAAGGAACAATCAGCACTAGCACTGTACAAGACTCTATTGTAGACCCCAAGGGATTGCACTGAAGCATAAAGAAAGTTATCCTTTCAAGCAAAGTTTCGATAACAGAACTTGTTCAGTTTTCATAACTAGACCAGTGTTTGCCACACTCTCATAGTTAAGTTGCTAGCTACCCAAGTCATGAATGCTGATTGTGGAACAGACTGGTACTCTAACCTAGACGACAACATGGAGTGTGAAGACACCTCATCTTCTCTCAACTCTCCTTGTCCAGATACTCTCAGCTCAGTGTCTAGTCTGTCTCTCTCACCAGCTCGCGAACCTGAGAAGAGGAGTCTGACTTATCGATCTAATACACCACACAATGGACGTCATATGCAGTCAGCAAGTGTTAGTGGAAAGTCAGCTCACAACCAGGGACGCAATCTGCAGCAAGTAACCAATGGACACAATGTGCAGCCGGCTCACACACACAGTGCACATCATCATATGCAGTCAGCAAGTAGATCTAATGGACAGTCAGCTTACAACATTATACACAAGTTGCAGCAAGTAACAAATGGACACAATGTGCAGCCTGCACACACACACAGTGAACATCATCATATGCAGCCTGCACACACACACAGTGAACATCATCATATGCAGCCTGCACATACACGCAGTGAACATCATCCTGTGCAACCACTTAATATTGGACAGGGCATTTACTACTATGGAGATATTGGGCCATCACGGTCTGCCCCAGGCTCACCAGCTACCTCCAGGGGACAGCACAACTACACCCCAAGCAACCTCACAAACGGAATGAGTGCGAGCCACTCTCACAGACATCCTGCTCCTGTACAACAGCATCACTCCAATGGACACTCGCAGCATGCAAGCAGAAGAGTACATATCTCAGAGCATCTTCCCTCACTTCATGGATCACAGCACAGAGAGCAAACTTCTTCAAATCATCCAGTGCCAGTGGCAACTAGTTCCAGATCCAGCTCAAAAATCCCTTCTTCTTCTGTGTCTTGTTACAGTGGCTTCAGTTTTGGTTCTCATTCTAAGAAGCACAAACTTCCAAAAGTTTTACGCAGAAAGAGATCGAAATCAGAGAAAGAGAAATCCAAACAAAAGAGGTCCCCAAACCATACTGCACACTTGAATGTGCACGGGTCTTCCTCTGTACACCCGCGAAGGACTCACGGTTATCTCAGCGATTGTGAAGGTTATAGACGTTCGCACAAAGCCGGTTTTTCAGAGCCGAATCAAAGACATCACAAACCGACGTATAGCCACGGCTATAGCAGTGATTATGAGGTTGTGAGACATCACAAACACACCCTACAACTCGAGCGCAATGCAAAGGGGTACAGTAGCGGTTATGAGACCACTGGTAGTTACTTTAGCGGGAGTGAATGGAGTGAAGATGAAAGTGAAATTGAATATAGTAATGATGTTTTTTCCACTCTTCGCAGAGGTAGTCGAACTAAATCTACCGGGACTATTGTCCTGCATAAGATTGCCAAGAAGTTCGGCAAGATGAGTATCAAGAGCGGTGGTGGTGATGGCGGTGATGGAAGTGACGGGAGTGGAGGGGCCAAGTCCTCGTCCTGGAGTGCTAAGAAGGCATCAAAGAAAAGGAAGAAGAATACGAGGAGCAACTCGGTATCTAATCTGGCTGATGCTGACGAGTGAGTTCATAATCATAAGGTCATTGGTTTCTTGCAGTTTAGGATTTAGGTGTGTCTAATTTTCTCTGATTATATTTTTGTGTGTATTGCCAAAAAAATGATGATATTTATGTTTTGAGGTTTAATTGCCAACTACTCCCCCTCTCCACACACACACACACACACACAGGCCTAGCCGTCTCACTCAAAGCATGGAGCAGTTGAACGATATCTGTCACACCCCCACCGGTACACCTAAGATGACCCGGTCATCTTCAAAGAGCAGACTCTCTCGCCGAGGCAGTGAGCCCGACCTCGATGCAGCTCCTTGTAAGTCATGCAGTGTATAGGGGAGACTCAAAGCTTTGTATGAGCTGATTGTGAGAGTTGGCCAACAGACAATGTTTATCTATGGCGTGCTGCATTCTCAGACTAATTTATTTCATTGTGTATATTTGTAGGGGGTCAGAATTAGATTGTACCTCAAGTGGTTCCTTTCTAAGAACTGGTGTAGCAATTTCCTCAATTAGTTGCTAATCTTTGTATAACGTACCAATTATAATAACTTGTAACCTCTCATGTACAACACTTATTACAACACTTATTGTTTAATATGTGTAAGTCAACAAGCTAGGTTGTTAATTGCTACAAGTCTGCACAGCTTGATTTCCTCTGTACACCTTGTTTCATTCTTAGGCTGTGTGTTTATGATGCACTGGCGTTAAACATGCATGTTATATTAACGGAAATTCACCCTACCCCCCCCCCTTACACACACACACACACACACACACACACACACACACACACACACACACACACACACACACACACAGTGTCTGGGATGTTCAGATCTGGAAGCAAAAAGAATCTGTCCTGGGACCCTAATGAAGGTATTGTTGTGGTCTATGATTAATTGTACATGACTTGTGATGGTTTGGGTACCATAGTGATGCAGGCACATGGCCCACATGCAGTGTGGTGACCAATTAAAATATTTCGTGTGGCTAGCAGCTTGTGACCTATACTGTAGTTTAATATTATTGCCCATGCAAATGAAAGCCTTGTTGTATAGCCTGGTAGTTTGTGTACATAGTAGCTACTTCATTGTTGAGAGAGGTGTGCCATTGATTGTTAGACTAATGTTTATTCTAGATTGCACATTTGTGGTATTTGTGGTATTCACAACAGGTGTGCTAGTTAGTTAACCACATATATTCTGTGATCTCCTAGGTAATGTCCTTTTTTGTCCTCTTTTAATCTGCTAACCAGTCTCTCAGCTTGTACTCACTATTCACGATTTGGCATATACACATTGCAGGGTGTCATACAGGATTTTGAAGTAGAGGGGGGAAATAAGAAAAGTAACCAGAAAATGTTGCTAAAAAAAGGTCAACTGTTATTTCAATACCAGCTATGGACCCTCAGTCAGCAAAAAAAGGGGGGGAATTGGAGATAGGGGGGGATATCCCCCCTTTCCCCCCCCCTGTATGACACCCTGCATTGCTGCCTATCCCTCCCTAAAATAGCACCTTTAGCGAGCACACGTACGTACATGTACATGAAGTACAAAGTTAGATCATAGGGATCGAGCTGATAACGCTCATGCATGAAAGTGTGCATTTTAGGGATGGTATGTTATTGAGTGGTGTCAACAAATAGTTTGTGTTTAGGTGCTGGGGACGAATATGGCACAAGATGCACTTTCAAGAGTCCTTATTTCCAAGAGTGGTCTATAGCCTATAGGTCTATAGAGACGTGTGTAACTAGATCTCTTTAGAGAAAGACTCGGATGGAATGTAGCACTAGAGAGGAATGGATATGTTTATGGAAAACATTATTAAGCGACTACACACGCTAAACATAGCAACCTTCCATTAGTGTTCAGTCACTTGATCTCTCTCTAAGAATCTCCACAAATGATTATTCAGGTGTGCAAATATATGATTGTACATGTTATGCATCTTCACTCTGTGGTGATAAACAGAGGCCTAGTAGAGTAACCAGAGACGTAGCTGCATGCATCTTTTATGGCTTAAAATACTTCTTTCTGTATACATGGCGGCATACTTAAGTCATGTGTGTTTGTGGGTACAAGACAGGTGGTCGTTTTTGGTAATTTCACTTTAATTCATGAGAGGTACACATACTTATATGTCTGATTGTCATTTTAGACTGTAGGTGACTATTTGACTATATAGGGACTATTTTGGGTTACCATAATTATTTTGTTCAAAGCATGGCTAGCAGACATCATGTCTTTCTTTTGTGTGAAGATGAGGGTAATAATGTTATCAAATCAATATTTTGGCAGGTGCTGTATGTACTCACACACTAACACAAACACTCTTGTTTGTCTCATTAAAAAGCTGAGCCAAAGTTTTTCTTACAATCGTGATTTTCTCACATTATTAAACTCATAAATATTTACGCCATAAAAAACTTCTTTTTAACTCACGTACACACACACACACAATCCACACTCGGTCACACACACATACACACACACACACACACACACACACACACACACACACACACACACATAATCCACACTCACGCACACACTCCACAGAACTGTTTGAGCTGATTGAACGCGGCAACACGGAGGAACTGAAGCAGCTGCTCCAATCAACTACAACGATGGGCCTGAACCTGCAAGCGTAAGTCTTTAGTTTCATCGTTAACCTCAGTGGTGTGTGTGCATTAGTGGTGTGTGTGTGTGCCTAGTGTGTGTGTGTGTGTGTGCCTAGTGTGTGCCTAGTGTGTGTGTGTGTGTGTGTGTGTGTGTGTGCCTAGTGTGTGTGTGTGTGTGTGTGTGTGTGCCTAGTGTGTGTGTGTGTGTGTGTGTGCCTAGTGTGTGGCTGTAATAGTGTTTCAACTGTTGGACTCTTAGTCTTCAGAGTTATGAGCGATCATAACATGTCCGAGTGCCAGCCAGAACTATAGGATATACAATTATGGTGTATAGCAGTATTGGATTATGTACTGTATACCTTGAGGCCACCTCTGTACCTGTTCACACAGCGTCGACTACAAGGACACACACACACACACACACACACACACACACACACACACACACACACACACACACCAGTATTGTTGTTGTACTAGATAAGTGTGACAGTTACTGAACACTACCTCCACTTGAATTACTTCCTCCACTTGCCTGCTTCATGCTAGTAGCATGCAAAACATATTGCAACAGATATTACGTATGTGTTGTGGTTGCTACTTAGTTACATGCTTCCACTTAGCTTCCACTAGCTATGAATGTTTATTTGTCACAGGTTCAACGATGATGATCTCCTTCCCCTGGATGTGGCCGCCATGTTGAACCAATCGGAGATAGCCAAGCTACTCATGGAGAAGGGAGCCAAGGACAGTGCAAAATGTGAGCAGAATTGAGCATCCGTTTTATGCCCCAGGGCAGCTGCGTGTGTGTATGTGCAGGTGTGCCACGATTATCAACAGAAGCCTAGGACTGAGCTAATTATACAACCACTCGCTTCCCATAATTATGTCTGTTAAATTGCGGTTCATACATGCCCCACCCTTCACACACACACACACACACACACACACACACACACACACACCCACACACACACACACACACACACACTGCATATAGTGTCCTAGTGCACACCATCCCATCTCACACACACACACACACACAGTTTGTCGAGATATCTCGTCCCGCTACTCTCGCGTCATGTCCCTCCTGGGGGAGTCGGAGAGGGAGTTGGACTCGCTCAAGCACGAAATAGTCACTCAGAGTGTGAGCAACAGCAGCGGACTCAAGGACATTGAGAGACGGCTACGAAAATGGGAGTGGAAATTGCACCAGCTCAAGAAAATGAAACAGAACTTTAACCAAGCAGGTAAAGTTTCAACATTTCTCATATTGCGTACACCTGTTTTGTTTGGTTTAAATGGCAGCCTCCATTGACTAGCTATTGAATTTCTAGCTCTAGCTGCCTGTGTCTTGTGTGAGGCAGACAGCATACTTACGGAGGAGGATATAGGCTGAATGCTTCTCCTGTGCTACTATTTTACAATTTCTTTTATTAATTTGCTAACACCGTCCTTGTTTTTATTTTGGATAGCATCTACTGTGATGTACTAGTATGTACATGTATATAATTATATAATGTATGTTATTTTGGCAATTTCAATCACTCTCTGGTTATTGTTTATCCTCCTGTGCCAGCCAATATAGTGCGTCCCACTACTAGAGTGCTGTGATTGCAGCTGTACACACACACACACACACACACACATACACACAATTCTGCATGACATGAAAGCCTTAGTAACCTCTATTCATACCCTCAAAGCTCTTAGCAACATTGTTGACCACCCAATGAAGTCATGACCTGCCAAAAATTACTTTGTTTATCTGTTTACCTAAGCCTACCAGCTTTGATTGAATAGGTATCTATAGTAACCAGAGTCTTCTTACATTACTCTACCATTGTTGAGTAATGCTTGTGCATGCTGAAACTCAAACCACATTGGATATTATATCAAGTTGAGAGTGCTTTTTTCCCACTTTGATGTATTGTTCAACTTCATAAGGCTGCACACACACAGTACTGTTGATGCATCTATTATGCCAGAGACATTGTTCCTTTTGATATTTATAATTTAGTTACTCTACTGTAGCAGTTGTATTTCTGAATTAAGGTACTACAATAAAAAAAATAAAAAAGCACCTCCATATTCAGTTCTTCCGTTTTGATACCACTAAATCAATACTCTATTTGTCAGCTAACTACACACACTCTACTCCACACACCCTCCCTATAAGCCGCCCTCCCTATAAGCCGCCTCATTGTGTGTTTTTGGAATTGGGGGGTAGTAAGCACAAGGCTAACTGGGTTGGATGGAACCTCGCCCGGTGAAGTATAACATTGACTCAAACAGGATGCACATTTGTTATTGTGAAGGACATTCTATTATTTATTCGTGTGTGTGTGCAGGTGTTCCCGAACCCCCAGCGACGGTGACTCTTCATGTGACCTCCAACAGATCCCTCACTGTCTCCTTCACTGAACCCCAGGAAAGTAATGGAGCTGTTGTCACGAGATACAAGAGTGAGTGCATGATTCAATTTATATCCCAATTCCCAACAATTTAATTATTGTTAGTTATCGTATAATTGCAGTTCCAAATAAGTAATATAAGCACTCAACCGAGGAATCATCATTGTATGTATCTGTACCAAATAATTTACTATAATTATATCTATAAATTGTAATTATGTACAGTCTCTTTCAGTAGCTCTAATTCTAAAGCTCCTGGTTGTCATTCACGCCATGTACTTGTATATGTCTCTCTAACACTCACTTTCCTCCCTCCCCTCCCTCCCTTTCCAGTTGAGTGGTGTCGCAGTGAATCCTTCTCTCCGGTAGTTGGGGAGTTTGTGATGACAGATCTTAGATCCATTGAGTACGCCATCCCTGACCTGGACAAGGTACGTCTCTTGGGGAGGTGTATCTACATATGTAGTTGCCATAACATTAGTTCTGATGATCCAACTTCAACTGAAAGCGATCTTTCAAATAAATCCATAATTTTGCCTATTGGCCCGTAATTAGCTGAATTCTTTGATCTCCCAAATATAAACATTGATGATACCATTTGAAAAGTCTCTTTCTAGAAAATCATAATAGCAGTGAAATTGGATCGACACTCACAGAACTTAAGTTATGGCGAAGAGTTCCAGAGCCATTGATTAAACGAGGAGGAGTGTACATGTACATGAATATAATTATTATGCGGTCCAATCTCATACTATTGTATATAGGTTGCGGTACAACAAACTCATTGTGGCCTTTCCTTAGTAACAGCCTTGTTTAGTTTGAACTTAGCACAATACTGAAAGTCTACTACACACTTGGTGTTGTGAGAAGATGTTTGCCTTGCTTTCTGTATTCACCTCCACCCACACGGCACACACACACACACAGGGAGAGCCGTACTTTGTCCGAGTGTCTGCCTACAACATGAAGGGGTTTGGCCCTGCTCGTTTGGCCGACCCTCCCTCAGCCATCCCCTCCAGCTGGCACGATATAGACAGCTCACAGCCTCGCTATGAAGGGAAGACAGATCAGATGTATGCACTCTCTGCTGAACTCAACATGATGCTCTCCCACTCACCACCGATATCACCATGTAAGCTTATAGCTCGATCGTACTTTAGTGTGATATACTGTATAACTGGAAAATTGGGCGGGTATTGTATTTTGCAAATGAGCCATTTCAACCGACTATGGCGGTTTTTTAAGCACTATAATTATATGCACTTCATTGTTGCTATATACTCATTACCAATTTTTGAATGTATAATAGTTCACATTATATTTTGAATGAGCCGTAGTTAATGTAACTATGCAGTCCCACCATAATGTAAGAGCCACCTCATATGCAATTTTTGAGGACATAAAATTATTTGGCACAAAAGAAACGCAAAGTAAGTACTCACCAAATTTTCCAGTTATACGGGAAACTGAGTGGGTGTGATTGGTCTTGTAGTATGAATTTAGGAAGTTACTGTTTAAGAATACTTATTATTGATCAGTGAGGCATAGTGATGTATAGTGTGGAGGATGTGTTGTCAGTCAATGATTGTGTCCATTTCCCCTACAGCAGCAGGCAGTGCTACACCCGGTACTAGTCGCTCAACCAAGGCCAGCTTAAAGAAGCGTCTCTTTGGCTCCAATATTAAGTTCCAACACAAGTCTCTCAAATCGTAAGCACCCACATGGCAGCCTTATACAACATATTATTGTAAAGCTATGCTTTAATCTTGTTATTACTTTAATTATTATTGTGTAAGAGTCCACTAGGGGGTGAGGCTGGTAGTTGCAGACTGCAGAAAGGTGGGTGGGGCTGGTAGCTGCAGCTCTACAAATTGATGGGTGGAGTGGAATGTTGTTACATCATATGACTGGGCCTAACTGCTGCAGTAATGAGTTACATATTAAGCTAATGATCTTTACCCGACCTAGTCATGTGTGACCTTAATCGGTGCAGCATGAACTCTTACATGTCAGTGATCAACATGTCCTCTACCAAATGCTCAGTTCAGGAGCTTAATTAGTCTTGTGCGTGTTCTAGTACCAGTCCCCCAAACCACATTACCTCTGTACCCTTGTAAAGAGAGTTTTTTTAATCCTGTGTTTATATAGCCTCAGAGACCAGCCGTTCGTTAATTATCTGAAATAACGCCTGGTCAAGTTCCAATGTAGAACTCGTCTAGCTGAGTCAGCAAGTGGTTAGGCTTGAGTAGTTGTGAACATGATTGTGGTAACTGCAAACACAACAATACTATAGCTAGCTGCACGGTACTGTGAGCATCATAATGATATTCACGGGCAAGTACGGTTGTTACGGGCAATTATCGGTCCAAGAAATTCCTGAACCAGTTCTACATTGGCGGCGTTCTTTCAGATAACGGCTGGTCTCGAGGCTAGTGTTTATAGTATACAGTTGACCTTACAGCATTGTGTGGGTGGTTGCCATGTTTTCCTTTATCTTTGGTTATGATAATCTCCTATTGTGCGAAACTCCGAATGTGGAAAGACACATTGTACATTATAAAAACACAGTTTTTTTTATCACTACATATATTTCCTTATCTACAGCGGTGTGTACATTGCCTCCCTAGTCTACTCTGAAGACAGCAAGATTCTCGTCACCTTGGACGAGCACATTCCAATACTGGAAGTTTCCGATTCCGATCCCAGTAAAGCAGGTCCCGATTTCGTGTGGCTCGCAAAAGTCGGGTGCACATGGGAAAACGTTCGAGCCATGTGCGAATCTTCCGACAGTTACACGAGCTCTCCGGCCGTCCAGTTTCGAAACAAACTTCTTCACGCCGTTCTTGCTCTCCAAGAATCCCTAGGAATGCAGGATCTCGGCTTGCTACATCCGGTACCGTACAAGGACAAGCACGGGGCGACTGTGTTCGTGCTAGTGCAATGCTTGAAGGAGGCAAAGCTTCGGTCGTCTTCGTTCAAATGGATGTCTCTTCCACGTCTTCGCAAAAGGAAGGCTCAAGCACAAGAGTTGGATGCACTCCCCGTGCCAGACCAACTAGTGCTTGAAGCCCATGAAATAACTGACTACCACATGAACAGCACCAGGAAGCTGGACAAGTGAGTGTTTGGAAGCTAGGTGGTCTCGTGTGAACTCAGTTTGTAGGTTTTGTGAAAACATGCTTTTCAGGGCAAAATGCAGCCTAGAGGTCTAGAGTCAGTCCCACATGTAAGAACCCTCCCCCTTTCCCTAGCTTTGAGTTAGGCATGTTACATGCTGTGTGCATGATGGTGGGTATAAGTGTTTGGCTGCATTAAGTTTAGGCCCTGAGGTGAACTATAGTTTGTACCAGGAGTGCTGCATGTTTGTACAGTGTTGTATCTATATTTGAGGAATAAGCCAAGCATGCATGTGTACAGATATTGTTGTGTTTGATAATCTTATCAAACCATATCTACAAGAGATTGGCACACCACATTCTTGATTATTGTGAAGTAATTAACTATTATTTTTTCTTCCTTTTGTGCAGAGGACTGTACCTTGGTTACCTGAAAGGTCGTAGTACAGTGGCCTCCATCAAGGTGATCTGCTCCAGAGAGTACCCCAACGTGCTGCCCTACATGAAGATCAGGGACAACCCTAACATATCAAGGTTAGTGGTCGTATTCTACTATCAATCGATCCTCATCCAGCAAAGCATCTTCAGTCTACATGCAATTTCAGAGCAGCCTCTGCTCCTAAGTTACTATTATAGTCCTCTTCTGCATGCCTGATATACATGTATAGGTATAGTGACCTAATAATGGCAACCCAGCATGAGTGCAATACTACATTGTGTGTACTAGCTATAGATATGTACGTTTTAACCTCCCCCCACACACACACACACACACACGACACAGTGATGAGTGGCAATGGTTCAAATCTCTCTCCTCTGACAATCCTCAACCACTCAAAGTCCCAGCAGGTCCCCAGTCGCTACAAGAAACACTCCTCCACACAATCGAAACTTTCTTACACAATCTCAAAATAGCCAAAGAAGACATGCCCCATCATCAGTTATACAAGTATGAAGCCATAGAACTGAACGAGGACATCACGTTCCTACTGCTGCTACCCCCTGCCGAGCAAGTGTGCACACCCCCTGGTAGCTCCGACCACTTTGCCAGCCTCTCGGATTTTGTGGCTCTTCCGATCAACACTTTCGAGATCAGTAAGTTGTGATCTATCTATAGCTGGCTTCCCTCCATGAATTTTACTAGCAATTTTATGGTAATAATTTACTGTTTAGAGGTGTTGCATTCATGCTGGTAATACTCACTTTCTTTGATGTGTTTAATTGTGTGCATCCAACAAGGAAATGGGTGATTCAAATGCAATATAATTATAGTATGTTGCGTGTATTCCTTTATTGCTTGCTTTCTCATGAAGTGGAATTTATTAAGTATAAGTAATTGTAATACTGGGAATTTTATGCCAGGGAACACTATATAGTAACTTTAAATTGAGCAGGACGTGTGTATACACACATACAAGGCTTCCCTAGTGCCAACTCTAGTGCTCCTGCATTGTGCTCATGCAACTGGGAGTTTTATGCCTGAGCACTTAACCTTAAACCGTGTGATAATTGTACCTTCCTTATAGTGTCTATAACTACTGGCTAGTATGTCATTGTGCCAGGTATATGCTGCATCCTGTGTTTTAATTGTTATCCAACACAGAACCCGCTGAGTGCACTTCCTCTCATACATACTGTACAGATTAGTAAGTGCATCCAAATAGTCCCCTATAGGAGCACAATGGCATACAGAAGCATTATATAGATCAAATATATATGCACCTTCAAAGGCATAACAATTGATATGGCCATGAGAACATTTCCGATCAAAGTCGGTCGTATAATTATGCAAAGCCCATGTTGGCTACCAACTCCTGGACTTGTTATTTCGGTTGTTGTGTACTAGTCTGTAGAGGTTGCTAATTATAGTAATGGCTACAGCTCTGTAAGTACTATACAAGTTGCTATAGTAATGGTCACAGCTCTGTAAGTACTATACAAGTTGCTATAGTAATGGTCACAGCTCTGTAGCTGTACAGGTTGCTATAGTAATGGTAGTACTGTAGAGGTTGCTATAGTAATGGCTGTAGCTCTGTAGCTCATTAAAACTACTATCTGTTCATTTATCTGGGTTGCCTAGTAGTGCTCAATCACACACCAGTTGTGGTAATGACAGTACAAGTGTCCTTGTCATGTTGTCATGGCTTTCTAAACATCACCATCAGTGGTCATTGAAAACCATCTACAGACTAGTAGACTTGAAGTAATGTAGACTTCAAGTCTATCAATTAAAATGTCATTTTTAATTTTCCTTTTCTCGTACCTACAGTGCAACTGTTCACCTATCAACCGAACTTCATGACCAAGTACTCAACGGTGTCTGCCAGACTAGACCTGGAGCTGCTCACATCCACACAGAGAATGAGAGAGGCTTTCTCCAATGACGAGTTCAGAGGCGCTAAGAGGAAAAATGAAGAGCTCGAAAAATATCAAGAGGTACAATACATTGTAGTTGGTAAACTAGATTTGTACAAGTTTTGATGTTTTAGGATCCAAATTTGTGTTTTTATCAAGTCTATAACATTTTGTTTATTCTGAAAATGATATGACTCTGTTGTGTAATAACACAACTCTTTTTTTGGTAAGCACAAATGCTTTTTTTGGTTTTAATCTGATGTACAGCTCCTTTCTGTAATATTGTAGATCGATTTGATGGGCTGTTGTTTTTCTACAGAGAGCTGAGCCTGCTTGGAAGCAGATGCGTTGGATAGAGGAGGCGGTACAGAATGGGCGGGACATCTCCAACTCTGGAGACAATTTATTGTCCGTCGCAACCATCAAAAAGGGAATTGACAAAGCTAGAACAAGACATGCTCAACAGCAGCAGGACGCAGAGAGAAGAAGAGAGAAAGAAGGTGAGCCAATGCATCTGTGTAGTCATTTGTTAGTCATCATAATTAGTTTTGCTGTGCTCAATGTAGTACAGGCCTTTGTGATAACTGGCTTGTGGCTTATTCATACGTCATTGTTCTGTGTATATACCACTGAACTGCCTAATTTATACCTAAATTGTCTGCACTGTTTTGTAGTTGTAGTGCATAGAGCTAATACACATTTGTCTATGATTCTGCAGTCTCTCATCAGCATCGACAAGCCACCCTCTCCTCCGGCTACTTGCGAGTGTTCCCTGCATATACCACAGGTCTTGTGAAAGGCACCAGTGTCAAACTATTCATCTCCCAAGTGACCAGCACTACTGAAGTTGTTCGACTTGTTGTACACCAACTGGAGAAGGCACGATTAGATCGAGGAGTTCCTGGGAGCCGACTAACTGAAGAGGATCTGTCAGACTTTTATTTGGTTGGAATGACTAACACTAACGAATGGATTTTGGATACTCGTGCTCACCCATTATCACTTCAAGCTTCTGTATGTAGATTGGAAGTGAGAAGACGATCTGAACAATTCAGGCTAGACGAACATATCACAAGTGTATAGTATAGTTATCCCTTTTTTTAATTGATGTGTGTTTTTCTATTTATGCTTTGTGTTTTGTGCATGTACAAAAGCAAACTCCCTTGCCTTGTCAATTAGACTCTGCGCATGCGCATTAGTGAATCATAAACCTGTATTACTTGTTTAATGATTACATCCTGTGTTCGAAAGACGCACAAAAACAGCAGACACTGCACCAGACCGCAATTGAATATCGCTTGACTTCCCGACAAGACATTCTTGACCGTGTGAATCTGCAGCCAAGTGCAGACTGTTACAAAAAGCCACCGTCCCCCATCAAGATGACCAAGGACCTACTTAGAAGAAAAGCTTACCCAAAGCGGGCTCTAGGCTAACGTACGTACAGAAGAGAGACTCGCCACCACTCACCTCTTCTTAGATAAATTTGTAATTATAGTATAGCTATTCGTAGTATCTACCGATCCTGTGGCGATGGGTGCCTAAGTTAAACTCCGAGCCGACAAGCTCACACAAACAGTAGTCCCGCCCTCCAAGAAGGATGGCCTCCAATAACAAGACAATCTCAAGAGGCCAAGGCACCGTGGTTGCTCTAGGAGCCGGTGCCCTCAGTGCCACATGCTCTACACTCATGTTTCAACCACTTGATCTGGTCAAAACCAGAATGCAAACAAGCATTCTAAGAGGACCAATGGCTGCCCCAGTCTACCTGTAAGTTTTGATCAGTTCCTATCATCACAGAATGTGTTTTGACATTATATTTCCCTCCCACGTTTCAGGGCTGCAGCTAATGGAAGTACCACCACCACCGCCATTGGAATGTTTTCCATGTTCAATTCAGTCATACAGAGAGAACGATTCCCAGCACTATGGACGGGAATTTCACCAGTGAGTGTAATAGAATATTTTGTCATGTGATTGTCGAGGTGTTTGTTTTGATCTTGTGTTGTGTAATCTCGATCTTGTGTTATGTGTAATCTCTTTGGTAACAATGTGTTGTGATCATGTACTCACCTGGTTTGTGTCTACACTGCAGTCACTACAAAGATGTGTGCCCAGCATCTCTATTTATTTCGCAACCATTCACCTCCTGAAAACCAGCATTGGGTAAGAATTTCATCATTGCTTATTGAAATTTCATATGTGTTTGTGCTAATTACTAGAGTGTGCTAGTAACGCATGTTTACACACGTGTGTCTTGCTTGGTTACCACTCAATTGTATTGTTTTACAGTGTGCGATATCTTGTTCGTTACTTAACATCTTGTGTTTCTCACGTATAGGAAAGTGGATGGCAACATCAGTCCCCTGCAAGCCTTGGCTACAGGAGCTACAGCACGAGCAGTGGCAGCTTGCACCTTTCTACCCATGACAGTGGTCAAGACACGCTTTGAAGTGAGTGTGCCTAGCAATTATCTTACCACCAAATCACTTATCTCTTTGCCAAAGTTTAGTCTTTGTGGTGCACAAAAGCCTATTGTTACTAACCTTGAAAGTCATGACTCCCTTTTTAGTATTCTAATTCTACTGGCATTCTAATGGCATGCAGTTACAGCCACTTAGTTGTCAAGGACACTATTTTGATGGGTTCTGTGGTTTGTCTCTTACAGGAACGTGGTATGTATTTGACATTCCATATTCTCTCTCTGCAGAGTGGCCACTTCCAGTACAACAGTGTGATACAGGCTCTCAGGTACATCTGGCTCACCGAGGGGTCCAAAGGCCTGTTCAGTGGGCTCTCCGCTACTCTGGCTCGGGATGCTCCCTTCTCTGCCCTCTACTTGCTGTTCTACACTCAGTCAAAACAAGCCGTCATCAAAAGTAAGCTACATCAGCATGTTGTTGCACCATCTGTGTTTGTGTGTGTGCGGTAACTAGGGTACAGAATGCTGTGAATATGATTTAATGAACCCAACAAACATATTGAGTAAGAGCCTGTCACATGGCCAACTTCGTGGAGTACTAATGCTAAGGTCACCACATAACTTCCTGTCAGGTTAGCTAGCTACCTGTTATACGTAGGGTTTAGAGGATGCAACACTGTAAAAGGAAGTAAGTAATTTATTCATATTCCTCTCCCCTTGCAGTGACTGGAGTAGAGCCACCGCCTGCAATGTACAACTTCCCCTGTGGTGTTGTATCTGGTCTAATGGCCTCAGTCATAACTCAGCCGTTTGATGTCATCAAGACCCGAATGCAGGTCAAACCCAAAACCTACCCCACCCTGTCTGCAACCCTCCTAGTCACCATCAAGGATATGGGTCTCAAGGGACTCTTCACTGGTTTCGTACCTCGAGCCACAAGACGTACCCTCATGGCAGCATTCACATGGGCTTTCTATGAAGAGGTGAGTGTAGCTGTAGCTAGTAAGGTATCGCATTTCTCTGATATTGTTTTCCTAGGAACTGCATTGGAATGTTTTTGCATGCCAAAATTAGTTACCGTGTAATTGGTATGTGGCTTCCTCTTTCATCATTAGGGCTTTGTCATTAGTCATGTGATTTATGTTTGTTTTTTCTGTAGATTGTTTGTTTCATTCAACATGGAAGGAACAAATGAACCTCTCTTGGAAACCGTGCACTACAGTAACTCATGACGAGTTTTCATCCTCTCTGTCTGTCCTGATCAATGGCGGCAGAGATTCATGTCCTCAAGGATAATTTCCACTAGATCACCTGGCTAATCATTAGCGATTGAACTCTGAACATAATACATGTAATATTTAATTTATAGCCTACAACAATTCATCTCATCTAAGCTGACCGCTCTGGCCCATTCATCAGAACTGCATTGCAGTCGTTTTTTGTCCTTAGTTTGTTTTGTCCTTTTGTACTGGCTCTCATAGAGCTTTTTTATTATTTATTTGGAATTCTTTTAATAAGGTTCCACAAAAAATAATTATTAAAAAGGGTATTGAGCGTCGTACTTGCATGTGAATTGTAGACACATGGTGCCAATGATTACGTAATGTCAGCTGATTATAATGTTGTGTAATAATTATTATGGGTGGGGCTAGCTTGTCTGAATCAATCTTGTAGTTCTCCGTATATTCGGGGTTGGGTCAAAAGATAGCTAGTCCCCAAGATGGCGACGTGTTTTTATTCTCCAGACGAACAAGAAGCTATTAGAAGAAGTCGGCAGATCGACAAGCAACTCCAGCAGGAGCGAAGAAGCCTAAAACAAGAAATCAAGATTCTGCTACTTGGTGCAGGTGAATCTGGGAAGAGTACTTTCATAAAACAGATGCGAATTCTCCATGGCTCTGATTACTCTGAAGCAGATAGGCTGGACTTTAGGCACACCATATACCACAACATGCTCAAAGGTACCAAGATCTTAGTGGAGGCTAGAAGAAGGCTACAGATTCCACTCCAAAACTCGAAAAACCAGGAGAATGGTAAGGCTATCTCCAGCTACCATCGTGAGGGTGAGCTTTCAGATGAAGACTTTCAACCGTATGTGACTCCCCTGGACGAGCTTTGGAAGGATGCAGGCATACAGAGCACTGTCAAGCGAAGCAATGAGTTCCAGTTGGTATGTTATTGTATGCTCACCTTGTAGAAAAACACTGTCATGCCGTGCCACCTCTATAATTATGATCGAGCAATCTCTAGACTGGCATTTAGTCTAGGCTTGGGTCCCCTGCATGCTGTATTCTGTAGTAGTGTATGCTCACTTTGTAGAAAAACACTGTCATATCGTGCCACCTCTATATTATGATCGAGCAATCTCTAGACTCCATGGCGTAGGCTTGCCCCTGCATGCTGTATTCTGTAGTGGTGTTCGAGGTCAGATCTAGGACGTATTTTACATTACTTGAAGTGTTGATGTTGATGCAGCTGGTTATTAGTTTGTTTGTCTTTGTAGTGAGGTACTATTCAGGCACATCAGTCTCCTTGTAACCAACTTATGCGTTATGTTCATTTTGAGTCACCTTTTGACGCTTGCTTTGTCACTCTTGTATGCATTGTAGCCGGCTTTAGGGCTGGTCTAGGCGTGTCTTATATTAAATGGAAAACTGTGGTACTACTACAAGTACCTTGTATTTGTCATGTGCTTTGCGTATTGTAATCAAAAGTTGTCAGTGCAGCACCCTTTGATAGGTAAAATCACCCTATATTTAAAGTGAGTCATAATTATCTCCAGCTTGTGTTATGAAGTCATACTTCCTCTGCTACTTGGGGTAGGCATGTTGAGTGTGTAAGGTTTCTCTTAACTTAGCTTGTACGTGCTAGAAATAATCATAATTGCATACAATTTGTGCTGATGGATTGTATTACCCTAACTGCCCTACCCTATAGCATTAGTAAAGCATCTGTGATTCTCATATTGAGATCCAGCCTCCGTGTCAATAATAATTGTTTGAGGTTACATTTTCTAGTTTCAAGTGCAAGTTAGTTGGTTGTGACTCTGTGTTTTTGTGCAGGGTGACTCGTTGACCTACTTCATGAAGAACATACAGAGAGTGGGACTACTGGTGAGTATGTGGAGGCCATTCAAACTACGTATGTGGTATTCTTGAGCACCAATGTATATTGAGCACTAATTATGTACATGTATGCAGTACACTATGTACATGTACACTGTGGTTCTTGGTACAGTAATTGCCTCATGTGGCTTTTATAGAGCTTGAATCATGTGTGTGCACTGCACCTTAGTTACGGTCAACAAGTTATAGGATTGACTGTTTTTTGTTGGGATAAAAGATATTCTAATCTTCTTTCACTCTCTCTGTTTTTACTATTGCTATCAATCTCATCATCTACCCAGCAAGATTCTACACAACAATAATAATTATAATTATATCTCTACAGGGTTACCTTCCATCGAGAGAAGATGTCCTACACTCGAGAAAGGCCACTCGCGGTATCCACGAGTATAACATCGATATCCGGGGCGTACCATTCAGATTCGTCGATGTGGGCGGCCAACGATCTCAGCGACAAAAATGGTTTCAGTGTTTCGACGAAGTCACATCGATTCTTTTTCTCATTTCGTCGAGTGCGTACGACCAGACACTGCTCGAGGATCGAGTAACAAATCGTCTTGTTGAGAGTGTCAACATCTTTGACACGATTGTCAACAACCGGTGTTTCCGTCAAGTCTCCATCATCCTGTTCTTCAACAAGACAGACTTACTCATCGATAAAATCAAAGAGAAGAGTATCAAAGACTACTTCCCTGAGTTTCCAGTGAGTGTGTTTGCGTGTACTAACTCTTTCCCTCATCTCTTGAGTCTTTCTCTGCCTGCTCCTAGAAATGTTGCTTAGTTTAATTTGCACAAAGGATATGTATTAATGGCTACTGTTTAGGGGGCTTGTGTACAGTCTGTTAATGGTATTACATGGAGTAGCCAAATTCATTAATTGAAAGACCTTTGAACTTTTATATTGAAGTTGCAAGTGAACACAAAAGCCCTATAAGATCTGATTACCAGAGCTTTGTATTCACTGATGCACATGCACACACACACACCACACACACACGCAGGGCAATCCTCGGAAGCTGGGGGACGTGCAGGACTTCTTAGTGAGTATGTTCAACTCTGTTCGACAAGACAAGACGCAGGAGATGTATCGCCACTTCACCACCGCCACTGACACCGGGAACATTAAAGTGGTCTTTAACATAGTCAAAGACACTATTTTGACCAAGCACATTCAGGACATCATGCAGATATAATAGATTAGTTCTGTTGCTCGCCTAATTTTAAAGCTGTGTTTTACCCTGTCTTTGTTCGTATTGTTGCCCAACGAGACAAAACTACTCAATTTGTACGTATAGCTAGCATGGTTTTAAATTGTTGGCCGTTGCAGCCATTTATTTTATAGTATGACACCTGATCTTCGTTTGTCTGTTTTGTGCTGTTTGCATATAATTATTATTATAATTACAGAAAGAACAAACTCAGCTGCCATAATTTTATAGCCAGTTCTTTTCAAGGCACTAAATTTTCGCAGATAGACCTCGAACCTCGGAACAATGGTTTGTAAGTGCATTGCCAATAATTATACACTTAAGTGTATTCATCTGGGATATTTATGGGATATCACATATTTGTAGACAACCCTAAGAGTGGTGATCATTTGAATCTCTATCCTCGAAAATAAAAAGTTTTAAGCAATCCGCGAAAAATAACCCCAACCCCAACCCACTATATGGTAATCAATACACTGCATGTAAGTACATGGTCTAACAATAGTCATTACAGAACTGGGACATGTACTCAATGAATATCATTATAAAACAATTGCTAATGACAATTAATTATTTATACATCACGTACACATTTTCACACATACATGCATGGTAACCATAGCGATTACAGGGAGTATAACGACACCGTATAATAATATAGTTTTGATAAATTTAATGTAATTATTATTCGATCAGTTAGTTGCCTGAGTGATGTCTGTCTTGTGGACTTGGAACAGCTGGATGGTGGTGTCATACCAGATGGGGGGGTCAAAGTTCCTACAGGGGCGGGGTGAAGACAAAACACAAGTAATGTTATTGATAATGCTATTATAATTATGTGACAGTGATTTGAGGAACGTATCACATGACTTGATACATCATTCCCCCCATACTATCATGTAGGCAATAAACAGCTATAGCTCCCTTTTATCGTGTCATACATAATTATAGTAATAATTTAATTATTAAATTAATTATAATACACTGCCTATGCACGTAGCATTACACATAGCCTCAATCCCAGGCCGATTTGTCTAAAGAATGGAATACGTTATCCCTTCCATTCTTTAAAAAAAAATCTGCGTGGGATCGAGGCTATAATTATTACATGTAGCTAAATATATATTGTGTAAACCGTACGCTTCTGTAGTCTAAACAGTACACCCACCTCACATAGACCACACCCCATATATAAGTGTGGAACCATAGCTCTGTGCTATCACTGGTCTGATACTTCCTGATGAGAATGGGGTGTGGCACTGGGAGGAGTCCCACCAGCGTGCCATTCTTCAGGTACTCCAACACCTCACGCTCTGACTTGACATCACTACACAGGGGGCGAGAATATACATAGGGGGACAAGAATATACACAGGGGGGCGACAATATACACAGGGGGGCCAGAACATACACAGGGGGACGAAAATATACACAGGGGGGCGAGAATATACACAGGGGGACGAGAATATATACAGGGGGACGAGAAAATACACAGGGGGACGAGAATATACACAGCCTGAGTACTATGCTTTATACTTTGAACTTGGGGCAAAGTAATGCTAAATTGCAAAAAAACTACTTGTAACAGTTTACATAACACAACACAGCACAGTGAAGTGGTTGACTACGTAAACAGCTACTTATCTAAAGTTTTTTGGGGCATTTTACCATTTGCCCCAAAATTGCAAATAAGCTATATGCATAATTGATGTGCGTACACACACCTTTTGTTGTTGTAATAACACATCAATACGACCAGCATAGCATTCACAATCACCTGGCATTACTTATCATTCTTAGCCACTTAGGTCTCATAAACATAAGAATTTAGTACATGTGACCGATTCAGCTTACTTTTCAGTGCACAGCTTCTCCACTTGAGGCACCAATATCTGCAGCACTCTGAGGACAGTGTTGAGAGGGAGCTTCTGCTTCCAGCCACGCACCTGCACACCAGTGGGGAGTCATGACAACCAGAATGGGGGTCTCAAATGTAAAAGATAAGGAGCAAATGGTATTCTAATAGGCCAAATTCATTGAAGAAGACCTAGATTAGCTAAGTCACAGACCAGTAACACATGAGCAAAACCAAAGACTTTATGTCAAAACAGCAACATTTCTGCTATCTATACGCACGCCCACAAACACGCACGCACGCACGCGCGCGCACACACACACACACACACACACACACACACACACACGGACACCACACGCACGTGCACACACACCCATTCTGTAGTTGGCTTGAAGTCAGGGGTGGTGGGTTCGATCAGCTGCTGGTTGTTACGGGCCACTTCTTTGTGGAGTGGCAAGAGGTCTTTGGCAGTAGCCGGTTTCCCCTTACCAGTTTTCTTCTTTCCTGGTTTGCTTTTCTCCGGTTCTTGGTGGGTTGGTACGATAGGGGGTGGGGCTTGTGTGAGGGGTGAGGCTTGTGATGGGGTGGCGGGAGATATGTGTGAGGGTGGTGGAGGTTGTGAGAGGGGTGGTTCAGCTGGCTCACGATCAATCTTCTCAATCCTGCAAAAAAGAAGTTTGTCCATTGATATCAATAATAATTCGGGAGACGATAGGTTTTGGAGGATAGTGGGGGAGTGGTGGTTAGTGGGGGGGCTTAGTGGGGGGGATAGTGGGAGGGGCTCAGTGGGGGAGTATAGTGGGGGGGGCTTAGTGGGGGGTAGTGGGGGGGCTTAGTATTATTCTTAGAACATGACAGCACTTTTGCAGGAAAAGGGCCCATCCATCCATGTACAGTATAAAAATCTGGTAATCACTCACTCCTCTGTGTCTGACTGAGGCTCCACCTCTACTTGCACTGTCTGGATGAGTGCAGGAGGTGCTATGTCCGCAACATGACCCTCCCCACTCTCAGGGGATTGAGGGGGCGGGGCCTGAGATAACCAAAGAACACAATAATTATGATTAGTCACGGACAGTCCCAGTGTTGGGCTTGACCGCACAGTGATCTGATTATAATTATACGCATTATTACTATTAATTACACCGAATTTTTTAGGCCTATAATTTTCGTAGTTTTTGCACATTGACCTATGTAAACCTCCAAAAATTATGAGCCTCGAAATTTGAAGTTATTGTACATGTATTTACTTTCGTAGTGTGAAGGGGCTATCCTTGAAAAAATCCACGAAAACTTTATTTTTGAGCAATTCACAAAATAATAATCATGGTCCTCGAAAATTTGGCACTATAAGATATAATAGTCTCTCACCTCGGTTGCTTGCTCCTCCCCCTCGAGTGGCACCTGTGGCAGTGTCGACTCATTGTCCCCCACCTTCCTCTGTGGGCGTGTGACTTGGTATGAGTCCTCGGGCAAGTTAGCCAGCTGGTAGAACATGGCCTTAGAGCGGACAAGCGAGTACACCAGGTTGATATTGCCTGAGGGGAAGTACTGTACGTATTCACTGTGTACAGTAACAATTAGAAGCTGTACTAAAGTGATACGCATCGTGTTACAGCTACAGGGCAGACAGAACCTCTAAATGTATGGACTCTACGAATCTTATAATCAAGACACTCAACCAAATAGAAGCACCTACGTGTAGACATTAAACATAAAACCCTGAAATCAAGACACATCAATAGAACTATACGTACATGTAGTTCTCAAAGCGTGTACATTAATTCCCATAGTAGTATAGTGCACTTGTACAATTTAATTACTGCAGCAGCTCAGTTGTGCAACTGGTGATGTTATTAATCAAATCTTTTAGTGCAGCACTAGATTATTATACAGCAACCCTTTGCCTTCCACGTAGCTACATCGTGGCTAGCAGTGTTACAAGAAGCTGCTCGCATAATAAGTGGCAGTGCTCACCGTCAAACTGGTACTGAATGATGTTGTTGAAGATCTCGAGCATATAGAACACGAGGTAATGGTTGGTGGGTTTGGCAAACAGGAACCACGGAGTGGAGAATGACTCCATGAGGTGCATCAGACGAGAGCACGTTACCATGGAGAGGGTCTTCAGGTAGGGTGACACTGGAGGGAGGATAACAACTTGTACTTCGATCCACTTGAACCAAATTGTCAGAACACAGTAATTACTGAAGATCATGGACACAAAATATACAAACAAAAAAAACTGGGTACTAGACACACTGGAAAGTTTCATCCTATTCAACATATTGGCAGCTACTTACATGCATCATGTGAGGGAGTACAACTGCAGGAAAGTCTATCCAGCTAACACAATACTATGTGCAGGCTTCAATTTAATAGGAAGGAGAGGGGGAGGGGGAGGGGGAGGGGGGGTAGTACATGCATACCAAGGTGTCTTTACTCAAGTACTACTAACACAACTTCACCAGCTTGACAATACTCAGTATAATTATGAGTAAAATTGCTGTAGCTAACAATTATCTTCACGTACAGCAAATGTACACTCTCACCATTGACCATGACAGTGAGGAGACAGTCATAGAGGGGCTGTAGTCGAGGGAGACCACTCGTGATTATCTTGTGGAACACCTGCACCAAAACCAGAGCATCATTGATAGTCATGCATACACGTTAATGAAAACAATGTGTGAGAGAACAATACAAAGCTTCACACTCCAACCAGCTAGTGTACACCCAAATTTGAACATTGATGATACAGGATTTTTTCTATGATACTAAAGCTATGGCTGTTGAAAATTCAAGTACACTTAACAATGATTCAAGGACAGTTGAACAGTCGTAACTTTGATCCACTTAGAAAGAGACCTTTTAATGATGTGCCAAAATTTTGTTGGGGTCATAATTTGTTGTTTTTTCGGCCTTGGACCACATTTTGGTCACACCCACACACACCCACACACACCCACACACACCAGGAACATGAGGTCAGCATGGCTGGCTCCAGTGCACTTGGGGATGTCGGGCATGTAGATCTTGTGCAGGAATGGCTTGTTGATCCTCACTCCAAAGTTCCTCTCTCCACTCAGCACTAGTAGAATGAACACCCCCACGTGGAGCATCCCCACCAGCGCTACAGGATGGGAGGGGAAGGTCAAGTACTAACTAGGCCATGGGAGATTAGACCAACAAAAAACAGGCCAGTATTATTACCTACCTGATCAGACTTAATGCTTATCGTACACTACTGATTGTAGAATTCTCAACAGCCTTGGTCCCAGGCTGATTTTAGTTTAATTCTTTTCGACTTAGCGTTACAATAGAAAAAAGTCGGGCCAGGAACGAGGCTAAATGCCCAATAGAACGACTCTTGAAAGGTACTATAATTATAATGAGTTGCAAGTACACTAACAAGCTTGGGGAAAAGATGTGCAAAATGTCCCCCCACTCACACACACACCCCTTCACCACACACACACATCAACCCCTCACCACACACACACATACACACATACACCACCCCCTCACCACACACACACATCAACCCCTCACCACACACACACATACACACATACACCACCCCCTCACCACACACACACATCAACCCCTCACCACACACACACATACACACATACACCACCCCCTCACCACACACACACATCAACCCCTCACCACATACATCACACACGCACACACATACTGCCCCCTCACCACACACACACACACACACACACTACCCCCTCACCTGGGTTGGTCCTCGTCTCGAGCAGCTGTTGCAGGAGTGGTACGAGCATATCAAAGAGGGTGGGGCTACACAGCATGTGCATGAGGAACTTCTGGTTGAGCTCAAACAGTTTCCAGAAGATGATGTAGATCTCCTGAGTGAAGTAGATCTTCTTGATGGAATGAGGAAGGTAGGTATAGCGGAGAGGGTTCATTAGAAGGTTGGTCAGTCCTTTCGTTATCAGCTCTAAATCCTGTATGCATGCATGGGACAGAAAGATGTCAGGCATGGGAGTAATGCAACATTTCATATCACAACTTAAAACTCAATAATGGAGACCCGAAACCCTGAGAATAATTTCCCTAGCTAGCTGTGTTTTGATAGCAGATTAACGCATCAGGGAATAGGGGGAGCTGGTGAGTAATGCAACGCACTGATGATGATCACAACATAATGCAAAAACCCTGACAAGAAATAATTTGACTTTCCCTAGCTGTGTTTAGCTCTTTAATGGCTGAGACCCACCACCAATCAGCTTACCTCCGTCTGATGGAGCCTGGATATGAAGCTGCAGAAGAGGTTTCCCATTCCAGCCCCGCCTACCTGCCCTGCCCCCACACTCGGAGCACTTCCTCCTGGGGAGAAAAGGGAGCAATAAAACACGTCGTAACTTGAGTTTAGGAAGATTACAAATTACTCTGAAGTAGTGTGTTTATCTAGCTATGTGGATGTGGATGTATTCTCTCTCACCTGTTTGCTGTTGCCTGACAAGGTCAGAGGGTGAGGTGTAGTCTAGGAGAATGGCCAACAGCTGTGTGGATGTCTCTACCAGCTCTCCCCTCGGGTCAGCCACCATCGCATAGTAGTAGCTGTATAGGGGCAAGTGGTGTGGGTGTGGGTGTGGGGTGTGTGTGTGGTGTGTGTGTGTGTGTGTGTGTGTGCAGTGAATTGATGTTTAATACCACAGGGGCTGAAATGGCATGTAAAGTACTATAATTTTAAAAGCTACATATACGTATAAGTGCATGTAAGTGCTTTATTACGGTTGTCAAGGACATCAATGCGGCTAAGTATGACACCTTGCTCGATCACAAGTTTGTTAGTACTATGTCTAAAGGCCGAAGGTGTAGCCACTGTACATAAGTGTGTACAACAGCTTGAACGTGGATTTATAATTAAGATCAAGTATTCAATGAACAACAGCGTATATAATGCAGGGGATAGCGGGGGATAGTGGGGAGACTTACGGGACCCCGTA
The DNA here is from genome assembly GCF_963675165.1 of Halichondria panicea. Classification (NCBI taxonomy): domain Eukaryota; kingdom Metazoa; phylum Porifera; class Demospongiae; order Suberitida; family Halichondriidae; genus Halichondria; species Halichondria panicea. Next base: position 4,708,450 of record NC_087393.1, read on the forward strand.
TCCGACGGGATCGTAGGAGCAGACCACGTTGATGAGAGAGGTGAGGAGTGGGAGAACGTGACGATTCTCGGGGGACGTGAAGTGGGACAACCATCGATTAGCACCACTCACCTCTGCAGGGGACGAGGGAATGTGTCATACTTAAGCAATTATTTCTTACGCAACATCTAAACTGTAGCAATAATTATAGATACCATGACTGCAATCAGCAGTAAGCTCTCCCTACACACACGAACAGATAAACAGACGTATTTTAGAGTCAGCTCTTTGACCGCAACTATTCATAATAATTATAGCTACTGTACTAGTATATGACAATAATGAACTATACTGACCAATAATGACCAAAAGAGGGTGTACAGTACATGACATACAAGTACATTGTACATTGCTATACTACCACTGCTGATCATTCCAAAGGATATATTAAAGTCATGCTATAGTTGACATGACCTCCAGCTACTCACCTCCGGGGGTGAGGTAAAGGGCCTCAGAGAAGCAAGTGATGAGCAGTTTGAGAATAGCCGTCCTGTGGTTGTCAATGAGTTTAGTGGACCCTGGAGAGTGTGTGCACCCGATACCAGCCTCCCTGTGGTGGGGGTGGGGGGGGGCATGTAGTCACATTCACTAATTAAGGACATGCAGTTATATTCACAGCTATATATAGTTGGTGAATTATGGATCTACAACTTGCAGACACCCGATACCAGCCTCCCTGGGGGTGGGAGGGGGGTGGGGGGGCATGTGGTCACCTTCACTAATTAAGGACTAATTAAAACCACAACATGCAGCAGAGATTTAGATCACACTGGAGTGTGTTTATTGCTTAAAGATAAAATGTTGCTACATTGTATCTCTAGTTAGCCAATGAAAAGTGGGATGTAGATCATGTGACTAATAGGTAGACACAACTTCGCGTGTACCTACCATATATACTCGCAGCTGTCCAGTGATGCCAGGTCATCGGGATTCTCCTGCAGACAACACACACACACATAACTCAGTACACACACTAATATAAGGAATCTCGTATGTAATATCGAAGTGATAAGACAGCTTACAGGGCCAAGCTTGGACTTTGGCACCACAGTGAAGTCCGGGCAAAACAGGAGGTCCTGTTGAGAGAGAGAGGGAGATAAAGATACTTATACACTAATAGCTTCTTTATATGTAATGATGGGTGTGTACAAAAATGTGAATCTACGAAAAGGAAATAATTATGTTTCCTCTACTTACAGTGAGTGAGTTGAGGAGCACCTGTGCCAGTGCCTGAGGCTGCTCACCATCTTGAGTCTGTGGGAGGAAAACAATAATTATAGGTTTCAGAAACCATGTAAACCACGGGATGTGTGTGTGTGTGGACACTGAGTAGAGTGTTTCCACCACATGTATTATTCATTGATAGTTGTGCTGGCATCATCACAGTCTCTTAGAGCACATGTAATAAGTAAACATCTTTAACTCTTAGACCAACCAGAAAGTGAATGTTGTACTGTTATTTTTCACCACACAAACGATACAAAGTATACAAATTATAAACGTGATCCACAACAGCTGCGAGGTAGTGTAACTAAGCAATGCATGCATGTACGTACCTCTAGGAAGCTGGCTGGGGACCAGAAGAGCAGTCTCCAGTCAGGGGCCTCAAACAGGAAGGGGAGGAGTCTAGTGAGCAGCTGGACACAGTTCAACACTGAGTGGAGGGAGGGGGATAATCTTAAAGGCATTGAAATCGTAAGTAGTTCCAAAATCAACAAATTACTGTACATTAAAAATCAAAATACTTAGAGCGTCTATTATTTTATTAATTGGTAATGAGGGATAAGAACGGGTGCCAGGCCACGCCCAGCTACAAGGCGTGCTGGTATCTTACATGTAACTCACCGATCACCTGCTCCTTGTCTCCAGTGCAGGCTGTAGCTGCACATGCACTGATCTTCTCAACCACCTGTGAGGGAATCAGAGTAACTATAGCAATAACAATCCACACTACTCCAATGATCAAATAATTATAGGTTCTTCAAATAGAGAGAGAGATCCCAAGAAAAGTCACAGTAATGCTCTAAATCACTACAGTGCCATAGAAATAAACAAACCCATTCCCTCCACATTCCACTCCTAGGTTAAAGTAAACACTACTAGGAATGTTATGTTAGCACAGCTTCCTTATTCACATAATTATTCTAAAGAGCATTACAGTAGCCCCGACCGTACCTTGAAGCAGAGGGCAGTCAGGTTGCCTGAGGCCTTGTCCCGGAGGTCCCGTATGTCCTGGAACGTGATAAGAGTGAAGTAGTCTTGAGGGGTGAGGGTGGGGTCAGACCAGAACCGATCCCAGAACGAGTTGTCTAGTGCCGTCACAGACTGTGTGTGGTGTGGGTGGTGTGTGGGTGTATGGCCGTGTGTGGGGGAAGTGTGGGTGACTACCATGTTTAAGTTAAGCTCATTGATTTGACCTTTGACACAGATCCATAGCTAGATTAGATACATTCTCATAATAATGTAATATTGATAACCTTTGAGATCTACTCCCTTTTGTGGAGTACTTCACTCACTTGTTTGCTGGTGACCAGGTCTAAAACAGCTGCTCTGAAGTCCTGCTTGCTTGCCTTGCCTCCCATCTCTTTGATAGTGGTGTAGTAATATTGAATGTGAAACTATCAAGTTTCTCAAGTGACCTCGGCTCTATTACAATTTACATTATCTGGTAATGGTAGTCTCAGTAACTTATAGAGAAACTAGGTAATGATAGTGCATGTATTCTGCAAGATAGATTGGGAAACGGTCGTCTTAAAAAAACTGTTTTGCATGCAATAACTACATGGGAGCCAATGGCTATGCATATGAGAAGAAAGCTGAAAAAGACTTTGTGCTATGGTGGTTTGGTGAGTGTTATTACATAATTATCAATTGTGTTTATGTGCAAAAATGGTTTTTGGGGATATAGTACTGCGAGTGGGTGTCTCCGCTGCATGAGCAATGAGACGTGTGATCATGTGCATTCTGCTGACTATATACTCATTAATCATGTTGATTTTAATATCGTTAATTAAATAGCTTGTTTTTATTGGAACTATACAATTATTATCATGTAGGTATGTTTCCTATAGTAATATTTCCCTAATTTATCATGTAGTCATGTTTCTGTAGAAATATGTTTCACTAATGGAGGTATTTACAAAGTTAGCAAAGCAATGTTGTGTATGACTCCTCCAGATAGTAGTAAGTTAAAAGGAATATGTAAAACAATCGATTTAGTTCTATAGTTTAAGAGTAGCAATGCAGAATAAGAAGCTGTTAGTGTTGGCTTGCAGTATTGTACTGTTCTCTCAAGGAGCAAGATGTTCTAACTTCTCACTCAATATAACTGTCACAAGTAACTCACCCCTCGACTGTAGCACTGGGCTGACTTACCCTGGTCCTGCATTTATTAGAGTGGAGTATCGATGGCTGGAGAGGGTCAATAACTCATTGATACCTGACCAGTGGAGCACTCTTAAGACAATGACTACTGGTAAATGTTGCATTGGATTTTCTACTTACTTACTGTAACTATCTATACAGATGCGGACTACAATGTAACTGGACATACTCGACATACTCTACAAAGTTCTAATCAAAGTTTTGAGCAAGACAGCGTTGATTCTGTGCAGCTGAGAATAGTACAGCCAGAACATGGCGGTGGATTGTGCAACTGCTGGGAAATCAGCAAACTGCTGATTACATTTGATGGCAATAGTTACTTTGATCTCCTTAACGAGTAAGTCAATGCATTATCTTGACATTATACTCATGTAATTATAATGTAGAACACGAAGTTGTTACACTAACACCAGTCGTCAACTCACAAGAAATGATACCGGTCCTGTACAGTTCTGTGATGGTAGCGCAGGGGAACCAAGGGGTGTGGTGTTCCTCCCTATTACGCTGGATAATGGCCAAACAGAAGGATGTGAGATGATAGTAAATGGTTCAGCTCTTGTTGATAAGCAACCACCACCGATGAATTGCGAAACCAGTAACCCAAGAATGTGAGTATGTGTTCTTCTGCACGTCCATGATCGTGTGTGCTATAGTATGTTCTCCTACACAGAGAGCTGTCGTATGTGTTGGATTTGGCCCCAGATGGCTGTGACAAGATTGACGTTATTAATGAAGGTATAGAGGTATCGCTAGGCAACTGGGACAGAGACGGTGATTGGATTCCTCTAGCGTACCACACTAGATTATCAACTAATGATCCTCCACTCCAAGTCAGAGACTATGATGTTCCTTATTACAATTGTAGTGGAGTTCACTCATTCAAGATAAGTGTGTGCGGAGATGACTATCTCAGAGATGGACTGCAGATAAGATGGCTGCAACAAGTTAATTTAGTCCCAAACACACTTAGAGACGTAGTGACATTAGACAATGTGTCTATTAGCTTGATTGTGAATGAAACCAGCATCAGTCTACTGAAGGATGGATTTGATCAGGGAAATTTGAGGTATTTTGAACTGAGCTCTATTTAATTATAAGATTCTGATACACGCATACAGCTCAACAAATTGGAATAAAGAGATCAGAAATAGTGGCGTATCTACTGACTGCTCTGGTGGCTCTGATGATCACAAGATAGTGTTTGGTCTCAACTGTACAACCTTTGGCTGTGAGCTTAACAGAACAGACGCTAGTCGCATAGCAACTACAGTCCCACTGAACATCACTCAATTCTTAGAAAAGTTTAACGGCATTTCTACCAACAATTCAAGTGCAGAAAATGCCTCTAATTACTCAGTCCCAGTTCAAGGGAATCAGTCAAATGCAACCGTTTTCAATATCTGCTATCCAGAACTGAACATTAATCCTACATCTGTTACTCCAATGGATGTTACTCCAATGGATAGGACAGCTCCACCTACTTCCAGCATTGATTCATCCTTGGCCGAAGAGTTGGAATCTGCTATCTTAATAGTCTTAAAAATTGTAAGTACACTAAGAAATTTGCATGTTTTCATTGTCTTCCTGCCTTAGATAAATGAAAAGGAAGAATTGAGAGCCATCAAACAAAAAGTAAGTCATATTCTAATCTTGAGAGTAGTGTTACTCTCATCTTAGCTATACTTTGCCCTCGGCCTCAGCGGTTTATTGCCATATGCTATCACTATAACATAATTATATTAGTCCCTATTGTCTTATTAGTCTCCTGCTGAAGCAGCTACTTCTCTGCTCGGCTTGCTGAAGGATCCACAAGTTGACCGGAGAGCTCTTATATATCTACTCAGTGACATTGTAGATCGGGCGAAAAGTATAAACGACAGCCAACAGTTTGGTCAGGTGAGTCCTGATGATTTGTACAACTGAATTCCAAGCATTTCCTGTAGGATGTTTTGGAAGTAGGTGATGAATTACTGAAACAAGCACTGAACACGAGTCAGGTATGTTCATGTGTGTGTATTTTTCATGACATTATTTACCTATTTAGTGTACAACCTCCCTCCCCACTCACACACACTACAGTCCAGCACCATTGTCGGGAGCACACTGCTTGCTACCATTGAGCAACTGGCATTTAATGTGCTCGCTCCAAATGAAGACGGCCTTAGGACATCAAATATTGGTATGGGTTAGAGAGGAGGCTATTGTGTTTTCTTTTCTTTTTCGTTTCTGTACATGCATGTAGGTGTAAAAACAGTGAATGTATGTTTTCTTGGTGCTTCAGACTGGTACTATCCATGCAAGTTTCTTCATAAGAGGGTGCTATACATACGTGTGATTATATGTAGTGCTTCAACAGGTCCTCTTAAGCACAATTATACCATATACGCAGTTGACTTGTGTGTTCATTACTGTATGCACGTTTGGCTCTACATGTACAGAACTGATAGTCCAAGAGGTAGAACAAGATGGGAACGAGGACTCATACTTCACTGGTATTGAAACAACCAACGGCTCCATCCGAGTGCCCACTGAGTTAGTGAGGATGATGGGTAATGGAACTGGACCAGTCACTGCGGCCTCAGTCTACTACAGGAACATGAGTGGACTGCTGCCGACGGGAGAGAATGACACTGTGTTAGCATCTCCAGTGGTCTCCACCAGTCTGCAGTGTGGAGACAAGATCTGTGACACAGCCAACATTCAGCTCAGTCAGCCAGTCATTGTCACACTGAAACACTTCTCACAGTTGGCGCAGGTAAGCTGGTAACCAGGCTAGTGTTAACGAGGAGAGGGGGTGATCCCCGTATTCCCTTCCCCTCCCTCCTGGATAACTAAAGCATTTGTACAGCTACATACAGTGTAAACCCACTTTGAGGCCACCCCTAAAGAAAGGCCAACTGCAATATAAATTGAACTACCACTTAACAACTTAAAGCCATCTCTATATAACGCTTTTGCTCCCTATGTAATAAAGTGATTTCTCTGTCCCTTATTATAGGATAGCAGTGAAATGAAGTGTGTTTTCTGGGACTTCAAAAGAGGAAGGTAGGTAATAGTTGTTGTATTGTTGAGTGCACATTTACTTCTAATTACCTAGTATGTCTTAATTGTGACATTTTTAACTGCTTATTTCATGCAGTGACTCTCGGCTAGTCAATGGAAGATGGAATACTACTGGCTGTGAGAGAAATGACAGTCTCTCTAACTCCACACACACTGTGTGCGAGTGCACACATCTCACCAACTTTGCCATTCTCCTCAGCTCTCAGCCCATAGTGGAAGGTGTGCATGGATTTGCACTGGAAGTGATTGGCTACATTGGTGTATCACTCTCTGTACTAGCCATGCTAGCAACCATTGTAGCATTGGTATACCTAAGGTATGTGGTTCCTTTATAGGTTCTAATGTATAATTAGCTAAACTTCATAGCCTCGTTCCCAGGCTGAATTTTCACTTTCAGCAAATAGGGAAACAATATACTGTATAGCAGGTATATTTCGAGGGTGTAAATGTTCGTGGTTTTCGCTGATTAAGCATCTACCGCAAACATTTATACCCACAAATTTAATATCGCATGCATGCAATGCTGCAGGAAGGCTGCTATTCCGCGAAAATTAAATCCACAACAACCTTTCTAACGGTTATTCCGCAAAAGTTTATACCCTTGAAATATACCCATCATGCGGTAGCATACGTTACATTAGAAAAAAACTTGAACTTTGAACGAGACTTATTGTGTGTGTTGTGCAGGTCTCTCTGGAGCATGCGTAACTACATCCACATCAACTTGTGTGTGAGTCTAATTCTGGCACAGCTGATGTTTGTGAGTGGGGTAACCCCTCACGGAGGAGGGGGTGTGGTGGATCCTGGTTGTCGGACGGCAGCAGTTCTCATGCACTACTTGTTCCTGGTGTCCTTCATGTGGATGCTCATGGAGGGGGTGGTCTTGTATGTGGCCCTCGTCAAAGTCTTTGTTAAAAATCAGAAGAGATACATAATCGGCTTCACAATTTTCAGTTATGGTAAGTTCTTTAATAAACCTTCCTATAGCCAATGTAGCTGAGTACATATAGATTACATGCAACATAAATTTTTAATGTATTTGTGTTTGCAGGTGCCCCTCTGCTGTACATGGGTCTCTGTGTTCCCCTGGGCTTTACTCTGTACCCCGAGGCAGACTATGGCTATGGCTATGTACAAGTCAGTAACAGCACTCAAGACAATGAGACCACCACCCAACAGACCGCTGTGTGAGTGTGCTTATATATAGGAGGTTATAGTAATGGGGAAATCCTTACAGTGAGGTGTCCTGATTGAATTGAATGTAACGTGTCCTATAAATGTCAGGATTTATTATCTATCTATCTATGCTTCTATGCATTGAAGTGTCTTTATTTCATTGAGTCTACATTATGTGTTTGTCGCTTTGTTGCTAAAGAGGTGTCCTACACTGTGTGTTTGTTGTATCCTGCAGCTGCTGGTTGAACCCTCATGGCTACTTCATACAGACGTTCATTGTACCAGTTGTGTTGGTCATTTTGGCAAATTTTGGCTTCTTCATCATGGCATTAGTGATTATGAAAAGACATGCAAAGAAAGAAACGCACAAGAATAGAATACAGAGAGCAAGGTATGGGAAAATTAACGTACACCATTAATTGACTATTATTTATAATTATACCTATGACTGTACGTATAGATATTGGCTAAAGTCTTCAGTTTCCCTGGTAACCATCATGGGTTTGACATGGATCATTGGTGAGACTAATAGAGAGTTTGTCATGTGATAAGCACAAACATTGATACAGGTCTTCTGGTGTTCGAGGTCCCTGCTCTTTTCACGCTGGCGTACATCTTCACGATCTTTGTTGCCTTCCAAGGAGTGGCCATATTCGTCATATTTGTACCCCTCTCCAAGCAAGTGAGAGATGCCTACTCAAAATGGTGGAGGGTTAAAGTGGCAGAGTCTAACATTCTCAGGAATTTTAGCGACTGGTCATTCAGAAGTAAAAGCCAGTCAGTGAGTTCACACAATCACTTTGTTAGCTTTTCTATAATAATTGTAGTCATCTTGTAAGCAGGTAATCCTCTATACTACTGACAGGCCCAAAGCCTCCCATAGCCTCGACTCCAGCCTTGAATAGTGGCTTTCTCAGCGGCTTGGAATCGAGGCTAAGCCTCCCATAGCATGCGTCCAGCCTGTGTTAGCAGGCCACCTAGTTCTTTACTACAGCCAATGTTGGTCTGCTCCAAGGGTGACTGCAGTAGCCATGCAGGAGCCGGGTTTCATAATTGTGTCCACGCACACATTATTATATACTAACTCTGTTTTACAGGTAGTTATAAGCAATGGTAAGACGCCCTCTACAAATCAGCGTAGCTCATCAAATATTTACGAGCTGGAGTCATCAAAGTCACTGTTTGAATCGAAAGCAAGTGTGTCACTGGATACAGAAGAGTCCGAGGCTCCTGACTATGGGTTCACTTTCAACATCACTATGATATTTCCTCAGGGCAAATCAGGTGCATGAACTGAAATTGAAATTTACTCTTGCACAGTGATAAGTATAGCTATAGCAGTCATTATTTATATGCTTGGCGATAATGTAATTCAATACACATGCACAGATCGTGATGTCTAGATCTGAATTGGGAACAACGGAGTGGCAGGATGGATGACATCACCTTTAATTTGATCAGTGTACCCTGTGATTATGTGTGTCGTTTTGTTTTGTTATATACATAACTTTTTATAGTATAATTGTACAGTTTATTGAGAGCTATGGCATTTTAAAATTTATTTATTTATGAATTGGCATCAAACTCTGTTCATAGACTGCTTTGTATGTTACGTATTATCATAACTAATGTACTGATATACCGGACCTTCCCAACAACGAAACGAAAGCGACCAAGATCTTTAATTAAACTTAACTCCAATTAAAACCACAAAAAAGATTGATCTAACGAAATCAAAAGGTAAACTAAACCAAACTAATTGAGTCAGTGAATTAAAGTTTAGTCTTTCGTTTTAGTGCTTTCTCGTACTTTGAACTCTGTACAGTGCTGCCCCGAACCTTCTTCACAGAGAGCTTTGAAATCTTTCTCTTCTTTTTAGGAACAGTTTCTTCCTTGCCAACTTTATCAGTTTCACTTGAATTGTCGACCTCACCGAATTCCAAGCACCTCTCCAGAGGCAAGTCACTGGAATTCATCTTTCTCTTTCTACTCCCTTTTTCTGTCTCCATCGTGGAGTCGTTATCAGTGTCGGTATCGAGCTTGACTCGCTTGGTTTGGGGTCCTTCGTCACTGGCAGCTGGCAGTAGGGCCGGAGGGGGAGGGAGGGAGTTGTAGATAGGGAGGGATATAGAGTCGGGTGTCTTCAGATGAACTGATTGGATATTGTGTAGTCCTCGTGGAATGTGCGAGGAGACTCCTTTAATTGCCGCTAGTGTATTAGTGACCAGGTGCTCACAAGTGAACCCCACCCTTCCAATGGAGACGTTGCTATGGTGTGTGTGGGGGAGGGGGATATCATTATGTAATTCAGGTGAGCACGGGAAAGTTAATTCATACATTGTGACGTAATTACACAAACTGTCAGTATTTCAACGTACATAGCATGGTTTACAAATTATACGACAGTACTATAATTATACGGACCCTACCAGCACGAGCCTAGACCAATGTGTAGGTAGGTGGAGTTTCTAGCTTGCTGAATCTCCAGTGCCAAATCTTTCTTCAACATGTCCACAGGAATTGGCAGCCTGAAAAGAGAATTGGTAGTACTCAACGGACATTCTTAAATATGCTATGTCCACTTACTTTTTCTTTTCGAAGAACCTCTTTCCCAGTAATCGGGGGAGCATCTGGTAGACACGTTTGTCAGACAAGAAGATGTCGTAGTTAGAGCAGAGTTGACGTTTGGACTCAAATGATTTGTAGTTAGTCTTTAGCTTGCTGATGGGAATCACCTGTGTACGCAATCACAAAGATAAAGAGGAACACTAGGTACAAAAATTAATACCAATAGGATCTTTAAAGGGCCATAGCTTTAGTTTTGATGGTCCAACTTGAATATTGTAGGCTATGCATGTAGGTAAGGGAATGTGGGCTGTGATCGAAAATCCCAAAAATTTTGTGATTTTAATTACTGCAATCAGACAAACTGGCGACTAGTTATGGCCACTCAAAGAAATAATTTATGCCAATGCTTTCCGGCTTAGACATACATACACATCATGCATGTACGTTTGCAGTGTGCAACCAACCTACCTTGTTGACGCCTTCGACTTTCTTCTCTTTTAAGAATTCCTTGGCTTCTCCTTTCTCTCTCTTAGTGATGAGGCACAGGTCAGTGCCAGCGACGGGGTAGAGGGTGTGTGGGAGTGGCCTGGGTGGGTCACATGATACCGTGCGGTTACATAGGAACAATGATGATGGCATTTTACCTAGCTTGATTATAACCAACCCATACAATTGAAATATGGTGTGTATCCTAAGTGTGCAACAGGTGATGAATGTATAACAAAACCACATCAAAGAGATTATTATCTCCTTTTGTGTAGGGTTGCCAACTCACACTCTCAATGGTCGGACAGTCCTGTCAGGGATCTTCTTGAGTGCCACCACCATGGAGACAAGAGGATCTTCATCAACCAGCTTAGGCTTGCTCTTCTTTTGCACAGTACTGTGATATGTCTGGAGTGCTGCTACTGCCTTGCTCACCTGTGAAAGCAACAACAGGTTAAGTAGCAGCATACTATTATTATACAGTTCCCTCACCAAAGTCTCATCCATGGTGCTGGTTTGCTCAAGAAAAGACTTGGCTGGGTTGCAACCACGTGGCTTTACCTCAGTATAAACACGCCCTCGCAAACGGCATTTATCTAGATATCTATTCCGTTCTATTAAGGAAACATCGGCCTCTATTTATTTCATCCAAGATTTGCAATAATCTCAGTTACCCGCGAGGTTACTGGGAAATAAATTAGCCCTCATTAAGCGAGGCAAGGATGTTTATCGAGGTCATATGTGAAGTACATTGAAATCTACTTCCGTTTCCAATCCCTCTCTCCACATCTATGATCATATCGACAACCTTTGCCCACATTTCAATGTCTTATAACAAATCAGTTCTCAATCTGTACACAATATATAACAACATGATATCTAGGCACATTATAATTATACAATGATCAGCAAGGTAGAAAGTTATTGGATAATGACGTCATCAATCATGCACTCCACTGTTCCCAATGCAGACATCTCGATCTGTGTGCATTGTGCATGCATTGTGTACATCGTAAGCATAATAATAGAACATAGAACGAAGACTAATCAGTATATACTTATTTTTGTCCACACTTTCAATTTCAGTTTACTTACCTGATTTGTCCTGAGGGTATATCATAGTAATGTTGAAAGCGAACCCATAGTCAGGAGCAGTAACGTCAGGAATCTTGAACCGCTCTGTATCTGCCAGTAACACATTAGTGCTTGACTTAAAAGTCGCTTTCGATTCGCACCGTGACTTGTCCTGAGGGTACATCATAGTGATGTTGAAAGCGAACTCATAGTCAGGAGTAGTAACGTCAGGAGTCTTGGTCCCGTCTGTATCCAGTGACAAACTCGACTCAAAAGTCGCTTTCGATTCGCACTGTGACTTCAATATACTGGACTCCAGCTCGTAAATATTTGATGAGCTACGCTGATTTCTAGAAATCGTTTTACCATTGCTTACCTGTACAACAGTATAAAGAGATGGATTAATTATAGCTAATGGGAAACTTATAAAGTGTTATACTATAATAGTCACCCTTGGGCAGAACAACAGTGCATAGCAGTAATAAAAAGGCTGATGGACTGGTAACACAAGCTGAAATAAACAAGCTGCTATGGAACTTGGGCTTCGACTGTCAGTATTATAGATGGTGAGTGACCTGCTTACAAGGTGACCATGCACAATTAACAAAGTGATTGTGTGAACTCACTGAACTGCTGTTGTTTCTGAATGACAAGTCGGTAAAGTGACTGCTGAGAATGTCAGACTCTGCCACTTTAACCCTCCACCATTTTGAGTAGGCCTCTCTCACTTGCTTGGAGAGGGGTACAAATATGACGAAGATGGCCACTCCTTGGAAGGCAACAAAGATCGTGAAGATGTACGCCAGCGGGGAAAGAGCAGGGACCTCAAACACCAGAAGACCTGTATCAATGTTTGTGCTTGTCACATGATGAAACTCTCTATTAGGCTCACCAATGATCCATGTCAGACCCATGATGGTTACCAGGGAAACTGAAGACTTAAGCCAATATCTACATAGGTGTACATAATTTATATAATTATATTGGCATAAAGGTGCCATTTTAATTCCCATACTTTGTTTTCTGTATTCTATCCTTGTGTGTCTGCTTCTTTGCATGTCTGTTCATGATCACTAGTGCCATGATGAAGAAGCCAATATTTGCCAAAATGACCAACACAACTGGTACAATGAACGTCTGTATGAAGTAGCCATGAGGGTTCAACCAGCAGCTGCAGGATAAAACAAACACATAGTGAAGGACAATTCATATAAACAGGACATCCAATATAGAAGTACAATGAACAGACACATCACATGCAGAACACGGTACAATTCAATTTCCCTTTACTCTAATCTTGATTGAGATTATAATGGCTCCTATATATACGCACACTCACACAGCGGTCTGTTGGGTGGTGGTCTCATTGTCTTGAGTGCTGTTAGTGACTTGTACATAGCCATAGCCATAGTTTGCCTTAGGGTACAGAGTAAAGCCCAGGGGAACACAGAGGCCCATGTACAGCAGAGGGGCACCTGCAAACAGAACTAACTCTTAAAACATTGTTGTAATCTATGTACGCAGCTACATTGGCTATAGTAATTAAAGAACTTACCATAACTGAAAATTGTGAAGCCCATTATGTATCTCTTCTGATTTTTGACAAAGACTTTGACGAGGGCCACATACAAGACCACCCCCTCCATGAGCATCCACATGAAGGACACTAGGAACAAGTAGTGCATGAGAACTGCTGCTGTCCGACAACCAGGATCCACCATACCCCCTCCGTGAGGGGTTACCCCACTCACAAACATCAGCTGTGCCAGAATTAGACTCACACACAAGTTGATGTGTATGTAGTTACGCATGCTCCAGAGAGACCTGCACAACACACACAATAATTAAGTAGCCTCGTTCAAAGTCTATTTGCCTACATGTATTGATATGAAATTGAAATCGGGAACAGGCTAACACAATAACAAGTTCAGCTAATTATTGCATGCATAGTCAGAAACCAAACAGAGCTATAGAATGCTTACACAACAGAACCTCTATGAAGGAAACTGTCTAAAAGAAAGCTGTCTAAAAGGAAGCTGTCTAAGAAGTGCAAACACATAGTTACCTTAGGTATACCAATGCTACAATGGTTGCTAGCATGGCTAGTACAGAGAGTGATACACCAACGTAGCCAATCAGTCCCAGTACGAATGCATGCACACCTCCCACTATGGGCTGAGAGCTGAGGAGAATGGCAAAGTTGGTGAGATGTGTGCACTCGCACACAGTGTGTGTGGAGTTAGAGAGACTGTCATTTCTCTTACAGCCTTTAGTATTCCATCTTCCATTGACTAGCCGAGAGTCACTGCACGAAATAATTATTAGCAGTGTCTAATTGCAGTGGTCAAACACGGAAGGAATGATGCCGCGGTGCTGATGCCTCGGTGGAGGTGACAAAGCTACATAACATAGCTAATTAATAGCTTATACACACATTATAAGAACATAATTAATTTTGCTGCATGCAGAATAATGCAGAATCACAGGGAAACTCCAAGAGTGGGAAATGATCGACTATGATTGTTTATAAAAAGGATCGATGCCAACAAGTCTAATGGCTGCTGCATCAGTAGAGCCTTGCAGCTCTCTGCTCACTCTTGCAGCTACCAATATCTAGTGAGCCTACTAAGTAGAATAGCAACACTCCATGGACAAGTTTTTCTACACACTCTTCTGAAAAGGCTGCATTTATATTGGCATTCCAAGTAAGCAAAACCGGCTAACTCGAGAACGAAACATAATTTTGATCTACGAATTAAAATCCAAGAAAATATGACTATATAGAAGCCTATAGAACTCTTATACTTGCACTTCATTGATCCTTGAGCAGCTGTTAGCAGTCTACACACAGACACACAGACACACACTACCGTATACCTCGCTTGCGCATGCGCACCGAGCCATAATAATACCATGCAGCAGCTGACATTTCCCCAATACTAATAGTGCACTCGACAATACTACAACTGTTACCTACCTTCCTAGTATGAACTCCCAGAAAACACACTTCATTTCACTGTTATCCTATAATAAGGGACAGAGAAACCACTTTATGAACACTTGCATGTGGGAGCCCATTATTTTATATAGAGGTGGCCTTAGGGTAGTTCAATTTGTACACAATCTATAATTGCAGTTGTCCTTTTTTTAGGATGGCCTTAAAAAAGTGGGTTTTCAATGTATAAGATACAATGCTTCAGTTATCAAGGGGGGAGGGGAGGGGAATACAGGGCTCACCCCCTCTCCCCGTTAATACTAGCCTGGTTACCAGCTTACCTGTGCCAACTGTGAGGAGTGTTTCAGTGTCACAATGACTGGCTGGCTCAGTGTAATGTTGGCTGTATCACAGATCTTGTCCCCATACTGCAGACTGGTGGAGACCACTGGAGATGCTAACACAGTGTCCCTTTCTCCCGGCAGAGTCCCGGGCAACAGTCTACTCATGTTCCTGTAGTAGACTGAGGCCACGGTGACTGGTCCAGTTCCATTACTTATGATCCTCACTAACTCAGTGGGCACTCGGATGGAGCTGTTGGTTGTTTCAATACCAGTGAAGTATGAGTCGTCGTTCCCATCTTGTTCTACCTCTTGAACTATCAGTTCTGTAGAACATTATTGCATTACAGTAATGAACAGATACGTACGTATATGGTTTAGAGTATGTGTGGTTTAAGAATATCTCTTCGAGGACCTGTTAAATGAAGCATGCAAGTATAATTATAACATGCACACTGTATGAAAAACTGGGAAGTATTGGAGCACTAAACAAACGTGCATTTCCTGTTTACAGCTACACTGTAAATTAGTGTGTTTCTATAGCTACAAAAACTAATGACCTTAATTGTAACAAAAGGGAAATGAATTGTGATAACCTGTACCTCCCACCTTTAGCATAATAACCTCCTCTCTAACCCATACCAATATTTGATGTCCTAAGGCTGTCTTTAGTCAGAGAGAGCACGTTAAATGCCAGCTGCTCAATGGTAGCAAGCAGTGTACTACCGACAATGGCGCTGGACTGTAGTGTGTGTGCATGAGTGGGCTTGTATGAGGAGGAGGGAGGTTGTACACTAAATAGGTAAATGGTGCATGTCATGGAATTATGTTAAATATACACATGAACACACCTGAGTAGTGATCAGTGATTGATTCAGCAAGTCATCACTCACTTCCAAAACAATCTATATACAAGAAATGCTTACATCAATGACTTTCAGTTGTTCACAAATCATCTGTACTCACCTGACCAAACTGTTGGCTGTCATTGATACTCGCCCGATTTACCATGTCACTGAGCAGATACATAACAGCTCTCCGGTCAACTTGTGTACCATTCCTTACCAAGTCTCGTAGAGAAGCAGCTGCTTGACCAGGAGGCTAATTGCATGCAGATAGAATTATGAGGTATGCACAATAATAAAATAATGGATGAGAGTATAAAATTATTAGAATGTGACTTACTTTTTGCTTGATGGCTGTTAAATTTTCATTTTCATTTATCTAAGGCAGGATCACAATAAAAAAACATGCAAATTTCTCATTGTACTTACAATGCTTGAAACATTTGAGATAGTAGATTCCAGCTCTTTGGCCAAGGATAAATCAATGCTGGAAGTAGCTGGAGCTGTTGGGGTTGACGCCACTTGAATGGAGCTTGTAGAGGACTCTCGGACAGATGTGCTTGCAGAAGACACTCCAGTAGGACTCACAATTGATGCCACTTGAATGGAGCTTGTAGAGGACTCTGGGACAGATGTGCTTGCAGAAGATACTCCAGTGGTGCTCATAATCGAGGGCACTTGAATGGAGCTTGTAGAGGACCCTCGGACAGATGTGCTTGCAGAAGATACTCCAGTGGTGCTCATAATCGAGGGCACTTGAATGGAGCTTGTAGAGGACCCTGGGACAGATGTGCTTGCAGAAGATGCTCCAGTGGTGCTCATAATTGACGCCACTTGAATGGAGCTTGTAGAGGACCCTCGGACAGATGTGCTTGCAGAAGACACTCCAGTGGTGCTCATAATTGACGCCACTTGAATGGAGCTTGTAGAAGACCCTCGGACAGATGTGCTTGCAGAAGACACTCCAGTGGTGCTCATAATTGAGGCCACTTGAATGAAGCTTGTAGAGGACCCTGGGACAGATGTGCTTGCAGAAGACACTCCAGTGGTGCTCATAATTGAGGCCACTTGAATGGAGCTTATAGAAGACCCTCGGACAGATGTGCTTGCAGAAGATACTCCAGTGGTGCTCATAATTGAGGCAACTTGAATGGAGCTTGTAGAGGACCCTCGGACAGATGTACTTGCAGAAGATAATCGAGTAGGGACAATCGACACCACTTGAATGGAGCTGGACTCTCGAACAGATGTGCTTGCAGCAGTAGCACTTAGATGATGGAAAATAGTTGACATCACTGCTTCTTCTGTTGATGTAGTTAAACCGCCCATTGAGACAACAGATGTTATATTAATCTTGTGTTTTGATATTGTTGTATTTGACTGATTGCCTGGAACTGGCATTAGTTGAGTGATGTTCAGTGGGACTGTAGTTGCTATGCGACTAGCCTCTGTTTTTGTGTTCTCACAGCCGAAGGTTGTACATTTGAGACCAAACACTATCTTGTGATTATCAGAGGCACCAGAGCAGTCAGTAGATACGCCACCATTTCTGATCTCTTTATTCCAATATGTTGAGCTGTATTATGAGTGTATCAGAATCTGACACATTTAAATATAGCAAAATACCTCAAATATCCCTGATCAAATCCATCCTCCAGTAGACTGGTGCTGGTTTCATTCACAATCAAGCTAATAGACACATTGTCCAGTGTCACTACGTCTCTCATTATATTTGGGTATAAAAAAACCTGTTGCAGCCATCTTATCTGCAGTCCATCTCTGAGATAGTCATCTCCGCACACACTTATCTTAAATGACTGAACTCCAGTACAATTGTTATAAGGAACATCATAGTCTCTGATTCGGAATGTTGGATTATTGGTGTATAATTTATGATCATGGTACGCTAGAGGAATCCAATCACCGTCTCTGTCCCAGTTGCCTAGTGATACCTCTATACCCTCATTATTGCGTTCAATCTCGTCACAGCCATCTGGGGCCAAATCCAACACATATGACAGCTCTCTGTGTAGGAGAACATACTGCATGTAATAACAATCATAGAGTTGACGTGCGTGCAGGTACAGAAACACACTCACATTCTTGGTTTACTGGTTTCGCAATTCATCGATGGTGGTTGCTTATCAACAAGAGTTGAACCATAATTGACTCTCCAACATTCTTTTGTTTTCAATTTGCCATTATTCAGCCAAACAGGGTGGAACACCACACCCCTTGGTTCCCCTGCGCTACCTCCACAGAATTGTAGAGTACCAGCTCCATTTCTTGTGAGTTGACTGTCGTTGCATCTGCTTTCTCTACATTCAATACATTTGTAAGTATAACATCAAGATAATGCTATTGACTCACTCAGTAAGGAAATCAAAGTAACTATCGCTATCAAATATAACCAGCAGTTTGCTGATTTCCCAGCAGTTGCACAATCCACTGCCATGTTCTGGCTGTACTATTCTCAGCTGCACATAATCAACGCTGTCTTGATCAGAACTTTGATTAGAACTTTGTAGAGTATGTCCAGTTACATTATAGTCAGCATCTGTAGATAGTATATGTATATATACATGCATGCATGTACGTATACAGTAAGTAGAAAATAGAAGAGAACACTATTTTACCAGTGGTCATTGCTTCAAGAGTGCTCCACTGGTCAGGTATCAATTTGCCTCCATTCCACTCAAGCCATCGATACTCCACTCTAACAAATGCAGGACCAGGGTAAGTCAGCCCAGTGCTACAGTTGAGGGTTGAGTTACTTGTGAGAGTTATATTGAGTGAGAAGTTAGAACATCTTGCTCCTTGAGAGAACAGTACAATACTGCAAGCCAGCACTAACACTGCAAGTTGTCTCTTAGTCTGCATTGCTACTCTGAACTACAGTATAGCTACATTGAATAGTTCAATGATTTTATTTTAACACTCACTGCTATCTGGGGAGTTGATACAACTACTAGTATTTCAACTTCCTCCATACCATACATCAATTAGTTTGGGAAACACTATATGTATGAAACACACCTACACACATACAGATGCAACAAAGCATACACATTAGTCTATAACATATGCATGGAACGATAACAGATGACCAAAGATACATGATCACGTACGTCTCACGGCACCTCTCAGTCAGGTATAATACCCGAAACGTTATAAATAGCACTATGCAACAACCAAACCATAACACACAGTCATCATTATGTAAGCCATTGTTATGTATTTCCAGAGCTAGTTTTTCACCCTATAACTTAATTGTAGAGCATTACCTCAACACGATATGGTAGTTGCCAGACGGTCTATTTATGTTTGGCTATCACACACTGATCAACTGCAAAGAACTAATATATTAAGAGTGGCTTGTCAAGCCGATACGATTCTAAAGTTCTCAGAATACTACATGAACATGTTTTGATATCACAAACATGGCTTAAACTGAACAAACGATCGCTGGCATTGAAAATGCTCAATATCTGCAGGGGCGTAGCCAGACTTTTGAGACAGGGGTTTCTTTCAGAAAAATCAGCGGCGCGATAGCGCCGCGAAATTTTGTGGCCACGCCCACTTCCGGTACCACACCCTCTTGATTGGGGCACACCTACTGTTTATTGACTATTGTTCATGACTTTTTTACATGTTTGTGGAAGCTAGCTAGCTGTAGACGTAACATACTAGGCATGCAGGTGCCAATTGTGTATTGCTAGTCTAGCTGAGCAACAATTAAATGTCACCTGAGAGGTTTCATGTGGCTGAGATTGTTCTAAACTTGTACACTTCCTGAATAAAGTTGTGCTTAGAGCTGAGTCTGAGAATACTGGAGCATTCAGGATTGATACTAGATCTAGAACTTAAGTCTTGGTCTTCTTTGTTTGAGGTAGCTAGCTAGCTGAGACTAACTAGCTGAGACAAAGCCAAAGTGAAACGCTTCACGGTGCTGCTCTGATTATTGATTTGCAGCCACGTGTGAAAAGATGGGCAGGGCTGCATGATTTCAATTATAGGGAGCCCTGCCCAATTTTCTCAGCAGCCCTGGGGGGGTTTCTGGGCAACCAGGAAACAATGGTAGCTACGCCCCTGATCTGTACGAGGAATACCGGACAATAATTCTCACACTCTTTCTAAGCAACATCTCTAATCACTGTTGGAGAATGCATTTCGATGTGATGTCCTCTGATAACAGCTTTCATGGTCATCTTGGTCCCGTTTAATTAATTGGGGGTATTCTACAAGGACCAAAATTGTTGAGATGTCCATTACATGTATTGCAATCTCGACCATTTAATGGAAAGTTTCAACGGACTCATTTGTCTTCCAAGTGTCTTCTTGATCGGATATTCCCCAAATGTGGATCAATGCAAGCAAAAAATTTCTTAATCAGTTGGAGGTTGATTCTCTAACGAGACCCCAAGTTCACAATGAACAGATAATTATGTTGCAGCATTTTTTTAATTCAGATCTGTTCATCCTCTGGTTTCAATCGTTTATTGTAGGAATATAATGTCACACATTACAATTTTAAGTAAACAGAGGCCTCTGGGCCAAGCCGCAGATTGAGAATAGTAGCCGTCGCCTTCCTTGGGAGGGCGGAGTTAAATTCACATGCATGCATGGCAGTACTAAGACGCCTCATATAACATCACTTTTATAATTAGTTCTATACCGCCCTTTCAATGTCAGATGTTGTTATAATTATATAAGTATTTAATCTGTATACACATGACTTCTATACATGACTTCTTTAACTATAATTATAGAGTTTACTGACAGACAGGAAAAAATGCGAGACACACCTTATAATTATACAATGTTCAGTAAGGAAGGCAGTTATTACATGTCCAGTGATGTCATCAATCCTGCACTCCACTGTTCCCAATGCAGACATCTCGATCTGTGCATGTGTAGAAGTACATTGCAAGCATAATTATATTGAAACTACATACTTATCACTGTACAAGAAGATCACAGTTTCAGTTCACCTGATTTGCCCTGAGGGTATATCAGAGTGATGTTGAAAGTGAACCCATAGTCAGGTGCAGTAACGCCAGGAGTCTTGGTCCCTTCTGTATCCAGTGACACACTCGACTCAAAACCCACTTTTAATATATTGGACTCCAGCTCATAAATATTTGATGAGCTACGCTGATTTTTAGAGGGGGTCTTACCATTGTTTACCTGTAAAACAGAGTTACTATAATAATTATTATTTGCGTGGATTAAGCAGACAAAATGAGCATGAAATCTGATTATTACAGTCACCCTTGGCAGTATAGAATGACTTGTTCACAAGAACGTGATTGTGTGAACTCACTGAACTGCTGTTGTTTCTGAATGACAAGTCACTAAAGTAACTGCTGAGAATGTCAGACTCTGCCACTTTAACCCTCCACCATTTTGAGTAGGCATCTCTCACTTGTTTGGAGAGGGGCACAAATATGACGAAGATGACCACTCCTTGGAAGGCAACAAAGATCGTGAAGATGTAGGCCAGTGGGAAAAGAGCAGGGACCTCAAACACCAGAAGACCTGTATCAATTTTTGTGCTTGTCACATGACAAACTCTCTATTCAAGTATAGGCTCACCAATGATCCATGTCAAACCCATGATGGTTACCAAGGAAACTGAAGACTTTAACCAATATCTACATAGGTGTATATATTTCAAGCAAATGGCATAAAGGTGCCTCATACTTTGTTCTCTGTATTCTATTCTTGTGTGTTTCTTTCTTTGCATGTCTGTTCATGATCACTAGTGCCATGATGAAGAAGCCAATATTTGCCAAAATGACCAACACAACTGGTACAATGAACGTCTGTATGAAGTAGCCATGAGGGTTCAACCAGCAGCTGCAAGATACAACAAACACACAGTGAATCTCCTAAATGTAGAAATAAGGACACCTCACATATACAGTTCCATAAAAATATCAGGACACTTCACAGAACACGGTACAATTCAATTTCCCTTTACTCTAATTAAATTGAGATTATAATACCTCCTATATATACGCACACTCACACAGCGGTCTGTTGGGTGGTGGTCTCATTGTCCTGAGTGCTGTTACTGACTTGTACATAGCCATAGCCATAGTCTGCCTCAGGGTACAGAGTAAAGCCCAGGGGAACACAGAGGCCCATGTACAGCAGAGGGGCACCTGCAAACACAATATTCTTAAAGCATTAAAAATTGATGTTGCATGTAATATATGTACGCAGCTACATTGGCTATAGATAAAGAACTTACCATAACTGAAAATTGTGAAGCCGATTATGTATTTTTTCTGATTTTTGACAAAGACTTTGACAAGGACCAAATACAAGACCACCCCCTCCATGAGCATCCACATGAAGGACACCAGGAACAAGTAGTGCATAAGAACTGCTGCCGTCCGACAACCAGGATCCACCACACCCCCTCCCCCGTGAGGGGTTACCCCACTCACAAACATCAGCTGTGCCAGAATTAGACTCACACACAAGTTGATGTGGATGTAGTTACGCATGCTCCAGAGAGACCTGCACAACACACACAATAATTAAGTAGCCTCGTTCAAAGTCTATTTGCCTACATGTATTTGATATGAAATTGAAATCGGGAACAGGCTAACACAATACAAAATTCAGCTAATATTATTGCATGCATTGTCAGAAACCAAACAGAGCTATAGAATGCTTACACAACAGAACCTCTAGAGATGAAGGAAGCTGTTTAAAAGGAAGCTGTCTAAGAAGTGCAAACACATAGTTACCTTAGGCATACCAATGCTACAATGGTTGTTAGCATGGCTAGTACAGAGAGTGATACACCAATGTAGCCAATCACTTCCAGTACGAATGCATGCACACCTCCCACTATGGGCTGAGAGCTGAGGAGAATGGCAAAGTTGGTGAGATGTGTGCACTCGCACACAGTGTGTGTGGAGTTAGAGAGACTGTCATTTCTCTCACAGCCCCTAGTATTCCATCTTCCATTGACTAGCCGAGAGTCACTGTATGAAATAATTATTAGCAGTGTTTAATTGCAGTGATCAAACACGGAAGGAATGATGCCTCGGTGCCTCGGTGGAGGTGACAAAGCTGCATAACATAAAGTTACTAGCTAATTAATAGCTTATACACACATTATAATTATCATAATGAACATTTTTCATTCATTAATTTTGCTGCATGCAGAATCACAGGGAAACTCCAAGAGTGGGAAATGATCGACTATGATTGTTTTAAATAGGATCGATGCCAACAAGTCTAAAAATGAATGGCTGCTGCATCAGCAGAGCCTTCCAGCTCTCTACTCACTCTTGCAGCTACTATAATATCTAGTGAGCTAACTACTAGCAACACTCCATGGACAAGTTTTTCTACGCACTCTTCTGAAAAGGCTGCATTGGCATTCCAGGTAAGTAAAACTAGGCATAACTCGAGAACGAAACATACTTTTGATCTACGAATTAAAATCTAAGAAAATATGACTATAGATCTATAGAAACTCTTATACTTGCACTTCATTGATCCTTGAGCAGCTGTAGCAGTCTACACACAGACACACACACCAGCAGCTGACATTTCCCCAATGCTAATAGTGCACTAGACAGTACTACAACTATTACCTACCTTCCTAGTATGAACTCCCAGAAAACACACTTCATTTCACTGCTATCCTATAATAAGGAACAGAGAAACCACTTTATGAACACTTGCATGGGGAGCCCATTTATATAGAGGTGGCCTTAGGGTAGTTCAATTTGTATAATTGCAGTTGTCCTTTTTTTAGGGTGGCCTTAAAAAAGTGGGTTTCTAATGTAAGATACAATGCTTCAGTTTCCAGGAGGGAGGGGAAGGGAATACAGGGATCACCCTCTCTCCTCGTTAATACTAGCCTGGTTACCAGCTCACCTGCGCCAACTGTGAAGAGTGTTTCAGTGTGACAATGACTGGCTGACTGAGCTGAATGTTGGCTGTATCACAGATCTCGTCCCCACACTGCAGACTGGTGGAGACCACTGGAGATGCTAACACAGTGTCCCTCTCTCCCAGCAGAGTCCCGGGTAGCAGTCCACTCATGTTCCTGTAGTAGACTGAGGCCACAGTGACTGGTCCAGTTCCATTACTTATGATCCTCACTAACTCAGTGGGCACTCGGATGGAGCTGTTGGTTGTTTCAATACCAGTGAAGTACGAGTCATCGTTCCCATCTTGTTCTACCTCTTGGACTATCAGTTCTGTAGAACATTATTGAACGTGCATACAGTAATGAACTCACAAATACATTCGAATGGTTTAATTGTATAAGAGTATGTGGTTTAAGAATATATCTCTTCAAGGACCTGTTAAATGAAGCATGCAAGTATAATTATAACATGCACACTGTATGAAAAACTGGGAAGTATTGGAGCACTAAACAAACGTGCATTTCCTGTTCTGTAAATGTAATGTTTCTATGTAGAGCTACAACAACTAATGACCTTAATTAGAAATGAATTGTGATAACCTGTACCTCCCACCTTTAGCACAATAGCTACCTCTCTACCCATACCAATATTGGATGTCCTAAAGCCGTCTTCATTTGGAGCGAGCACATTAAATGCCAGCTGCTCAATGGTAGCAAGCAGTGTACTCCCGACAATGGCGTTGGACTGTAGTGTGTGTGCATGAGTGGGCTTGTTTGAGTGTGGAGAGAGGGTGTACACTAAATAGTGGTAAATGATGCATGTCGGAATAAACACATGAACACACCTGAGTAGTGATCAGTGATTGATTCATCAAGTCATCACTCATTTCCAGAACATCCTACAAGAAATGCTTACATCAATGACATTCAGTTGTTCACTGTATTTACTCACCTGACCAAACTGTTGGCTGTCGTTGATACTCGCCCGATTTACCATGTCACTGAGCAGATACATAACAGCTCTCTGGTGAACTTGTGTACCATTCCTTACAAAGTCTAGCAGAGAAGTAGCTGCTTGACCAGGAGGCTAATTGGAGATAGAATTTTACAGAATTATGAGGTATGCCACAATAATGGATATGAGAATATAACATTGTATACTCACAAGATTAGAATGTGGCTTACTTTTTTCTGGATGGCTCTCAATTTGTCACTTCCATTTATCTAAGGCAGGATAGCAATGAAAAAATATACACATTTCTTGGTGTACTTACAGTGCTTGAAACATTTGAGATAGTGGATTCCAGCTCTTTTTTGGCCAAAAATGAATCATTGCTGGAAGTAGCTGGAGCTGTTGGGGTTGACGCCACTTGATTAGAGCTTGTAGAGGACCCTGGGACAGATGTGCTTGCAGAAGATACTCCAGTGGTGCTCATAATTGAGGCCACTTGAATGGAGCTTGTAGAGGACCCTCGGACAGATGTGCTTGCAGAAGACACTCCAGTGGTGCTCATAATTGAGGCCACTTGAATGGAGCTTGTAGAGGACCCTCGGACAGATGTGCTTGCAGAAGATAATCGAGTAGGGACAATCGACACCACTTGAATGGAGCTGGACTCTCGGACAAATGTGCTTGCAGCAGTAGCACTTAGATGATGGAAAATAGTTGACATCACCGCTTCTTCTGTTGATGTAGTTAAATCGCCCATTGAGACAACAGATGTTATATTAATCTTGTGTTCTGGTATTGTTGTATTTGACTGATTGCCTAGAACTGGCATTAGTTGAGTGATGTTCAGTGGGACTGTAGTTGCTATGCGACTAGCCTCTGTTTTTGTGTTCTCACAGCCGAAGGTTGTACATTTGAGACCAAACATTATCTTGCGATTATCAGAGGCACCAGAGCAGTCAGTAGATACGCCACCATTTCTGATATCTTTATTCCAATTATTTGAGCTGTACGAGTGTATCAAAACCTTATACATTTAAATATAGCAAAATACCTCAAATATCCCTGATCAAATCCATCCTCCAGTAGACTGATGCTGGTTTCATTCACAATCAAGCTAATAGACACATCGTCCAATGTCACTACGTCTCGTTTCCTATCATGATTAAAAGAAACGTATTGCAGCCATCTTATCTGCAGTCCATCTCTGAGATAGTCATCTCCGCACACATTTATCTTGAATGACTGAACTCCACTACAATTGTAGTAAGGAACATCATAGTCTCTGATTCGGATCGTACTATGATCATTAGTTGATCTATCATGATACACTAGAGGAATCCAAGTGCCGTCTCTGTCCCAGTTGCCTAGCGATACCTCTATACCCTCCTTTTTATTCTTGTCAATTTTGTCACAGTCATCTGGGGTCAAATCCAGCACATATGACAGCTCTCTGTGTAGAAGAACATACTGCATAAAGTTACGCTCAACGATAGACATGCAGATAAGAAACACTCACATTCTTGGGTTACTGGTTTCGCAATTCATCGGTGGTGGTTGCTTATCAACAAGAACTGAACCATCGACTATCATCTCACATCCTTTTGTTTGGCCATTTTCCATCCTAATAGGGAGGGACACCACACCCCTTGGTCCCCCTGCGCTACCTCCACAGAACTGTAGAGGACCGGCTCCATTTTTTGTGAGTTGACTGTCATTACAGCTGCTTTCTCTACATTATGTACAAATACGTATAATGTCAAGATAATGTATTGACTTACTCGTTAAGGAGATCAAAGTAACTATTGCCATCAAATGTAACCAGCAGTTTGCTGATTTCCCAGCAGTTGCACAATCCACCGCCATGTTCTGGCTGTACTATTCTCAGCTGCACAGCATCAACGTTGTTTTGATCAGAACTTCGTAGACTATGTCCAGTTGAATTATAGTCAGCATCTATAGACATATAGTATGTATATACATGTACAGTAAATAAATAGAAAGTACTATGCAAAATTACCAGTAGTCATCGTCCTAAGAGTGCTCCACTGGTCAGGTATCAATAATGTATTGACCCACTCCAGCCATTGATACTCCACTCTAACAAATGCAGGACCAGGGTAAGTCAGCCCAGTGCTACAGTTGAGAGGTGAGTTACTCGTGACAGTTATATTGAGTGAGAAGTTAGAACATCTTGCTCCTTGAGAGAACAGTACAATACTGCAAGCCAGCACTAATACTACAAGTTGTCCCTTAGTCTGCATTGCTACCCTGAACTACAGTACAGCTACATCAATGACTTTCTTTTAATACTCACTGCTATCTGGGTAGTTGATACAACTATCTACTATTCTCAATACCATACATCAATTAGTTTGGGAAACACTACGTATACATGTATATGAAACACACCTACACACATACAGATGCAACAAAGCATACACATTAGTCTATAACATATGCATGGAACGATAACAGATGACCAAAGATACATGATCATGTACGTCTCACGGCACCACTCAGTCAGGTATAATACCTGAAACGTTATAAATAGCACTATATATGCAACAACCAAACCATAGCACACAGTCATCATTATGTAAGCCGTTGTTATGTATTTCCAGAGCTAGTTTTTCACCCTATATAATTGTAGAGCATTACCTCAACATGGTAGTTGCCAGACGGTCTATTTATGTTTGGCTATCGCACACTGATCAACTGCAAAGAACCAGAGTGGCTTTCTCAAGCCGATGGGATTCTAAAGTTCTTAGAATACTACATGAAAATGTTTTGATATCACAAACATGGCTCAAACTGTGAACAAACGATCGCTGGCATCGAAAATGCTCAATATCTGTACGAGGAATACCGGACAATAATCCCCACACTCTTTCTAAGCAACGTCTCTAATCACTGTTGGAGAATGCATTTCGATATGATGTCCTCTGATAAGCAGTTTTCACGGTCATCTTGGTCCCGTTCAATTAATTGGGGGTCTTTTACAAGGACCAAAATTGTTGAGATGTCCATTACAAGTAGCTATACTATAGTATACTGCAATCTCGACCATTTAATGGAAAGTTTCAACGGACTCGTTTGTCTTCCAAGTGTCTTCTTGATCGGATATTCCCCAAATGTGGATCAATCCAAGCAAAAAATTTCTTAATCAGTTGGAGGTTGATTCTCTAACGAGACCCCAAGTTCACAATGAACAGATAATTATGTTGCAGCCATTTTTTAATTCAGATCTGTTCATCCTCTGGTTTTAATCGTTTATTGTAGGAATATATAATGTCACATATTACAATTTTCAGTAAACGGAGGGCTCTGGGCCAAGCCGCAGATTGAGAATAGTAGCCGCTGCCTTCCTTAGGAGGGCGGAGTTCAATTCACATGCATGCATGGCAGTACTAAGACGCCTCATATAACATCACTTTTATAATTAGTTCTATACCGCCCTTTCAATGTCAGATGTTGTTATAATTATACAATATTGTTTAATCTGTATACACATGACTTCTATACATAACTTCTTAACTATTATAGAGTTTACTGACAACAAAAAATGATACGAGACACACCTTATAATTATACAATGTTCAGCAAGGTAGACAGTTATTACATTTCCAGTAATGTCATCAATCCTGCACTCCACTGCTCCCAATGCAGACATCTCGATCTGTGCATGTGTAGAATTACATTGCAAGCATAATTATATTGAAAACTACATACTTATCACTGCACAAGAAGATCACAGTTTCAGTTCACCTGATTTGCCCTGAGGGTATATCATAGTGATGTTGAAAGTGAACCCATAGTCAGGAGCAGTAATGTCAGGAGTCTTGGTCCCTTCTGTATCCAGTGACACACTCAACTCAAAAGCCACTTTTGGTATATTGGACTCCAGCTCATAAATATTTGATGAGCTACGCTGATTTTTAGAGGGGGTCTTACCATTGTTTACCTGTAAAACAGAGTTACTATAATAATTATTATTTGCGTGGATTAAGCAGACAAAATGAGCATGAAACCTGATTACTACAGTCACCCTTAGCTTGGCAGTATAGAATGACTGATTCACAAGAACGTGATTGTGTGAACTCACTGAACTGCTGTTGTTTCTGAATGACAAGTCACTAAAGTAACTGCTGAGAATTTCAGACTCTGCCACTTTAACCCTCCACCATTTTGAGTAGGCCTCTCTCACTTGCTTGGAGAGGGGCACAAATATAACGAAGATGGCCACTCCTTGGAAGGCAAAAAAGATCGTGAAGATGTACGCCAGCAGGAAAAGAGCAGGTACCTCGAACACCAGAAGACCTGTATCAATGTTTGTGCTTGTCACATGAAAAACTCTCTATTCAAGTATAGGCTCACCAATGATCCATGTCAAACCCATGATGGTTACCAAGGAAACTGAAGACTTTAACCAATATCTACATAGGTATATATATTCAAGCAAATGGCATAAAGGTGCCTCATACTTTGTTCTCTGTATTCTATTCTTGTGCGTCTGCTTCTTTGCATGTCTGTTCATAATCACTAGTGCCATGATGAAGAAGCCAATATTTGCCAAAATGACCAACACAACTGGTACAATGAACGTCTGTATGAAGTAGCCATGAGGGTTCAACCAGCAGCTGCAAGATACAACAAACACACAGCGAATCCCCTAAATGTAGACTCCCTGAAATAAGGACACCTCTTATAACCAGCTCAACCAAGACAGAAGGACTGGCATTGAACCCTTTATGTAACTAAAGACATGCCAATAAACATATACAGTTCCATAAAAATATCAGGACACTTCACAGAACTCGGTACAATTCAATTTCCCTTTACTCTAATTAAATTGAGATTATAATTCCTCCTATATATACGCACACTCACACAGCGGTCTGTTGGGTGGTGGTCTCATTGTCCTGAGTGCTGTTACTGACTTGTACATAGCCATAGCCATAGTCTGCCTCAGGGTATAGAGTAAAGCCCAGGGGAACACAGAGACCCATGTACAGCAGAGGGGCACCTGCAAACACAATATTCTTAAAGCAATAAAAATTGATGTTGCATGTAATCTATGTACGCAGCTACATTGGCTATAGATAAAGAAGTTACCATAACCGAAAATTGTGAAGCCGATTATGTATTTTTTCTGATTTTTGACAAAGACTTTGACGAGGGCCAAATACAAGACCACCCCCTCCATGAGCATCCACATGAAGGACACCAGGAACAAGTAGTGCATGAGAACTGCTACCGTCCGACAACCAGGATCCACCACACCCCCTCCCCCGTGAGGGGTTACCCCACTCACAAACATCAGCTGTGCCAGAATTAGACTCACACACAAGTTGATGTGCATGTAGTTACGCATATTCCAGAGAGACCTGCACAACACACACAATAAGTAGCCTCGTTCAAAGTCCAACTTTTCTCTATTTGACATGGCTAACACTTATTGGTTAAAAATGAAGCTATATTTATAACAGAACCTCTGTAAAGGAAGCTGTCAGTAAGAAGAGCAAGAACATAGTTACCTTAGGCATACCAAAGCTATAATGGTTGCTAGCATGGCTAGTACAGAGAGTGATACACCAATGTAGCCAATCACTTCCAGTACGAATGCATGCACACCTCCCACTATGGGCTGAGAGCTGAGGAGAATGGCAAAGTTGGTGAGATGTGTGCACTCGCACACAGTGTGTGTGGAGTTAGAGAGACTGTCATTTCTCTCACAGCCAGTAGTATTCCATCTTCCATTGACTAGCCGAGAGTCACTGTATGAAATAATTATTAGCAGTGTTTAATTGCAGTGATCAAACACGGAAGGAATGATGCCTCAGTGCCTCGGTGGAGGTGACAAAGCTACATAACATAAAGTTACTAGCTAATTAATAGCTTATACACACATTATAATTATCATAATGAACATTTTTCATTAATTAATTTTGCTGCATGCAGAATCACAAGGAAACTCCAAGAGTGGGAAATGATGGACTATGATTGTTTTTAAATAGGATCTATGCCAACAAATCTAAAAATGAATGGCTGCTGCATCAGCAGAGCCTTGCAGCTCTTACTCACTCTTGCAGCTACTAATATCTAGTGAGCTAATATCTAGTGAGCTAACTACTAGCAACACTCCATGGACAAGTTTTTCTACGCACTCTTCTGAAAAGGCTGCATTGGCATTCCAGGTAAGTAAAACTAGGCATAACTCGAGAATGAAACATAATTTTGATCTACGAATTAAAATCCAAGAAAATATGACTATAGATCTATAGAAACTCTTATACTTGCACTTCATTGATCCTTGAGCAGCTGTAGCAGTCTACACACAGACACACACACCAGCAGCTGACATTTCCCCAATACTACTAGTGCACTAGACAGTACTACAACTATTACCTACCTTCCTAGTATGAACTCCCAGAAAACACACTTCATTTCACCGCTATCCTATAATAAGGAACAGAGAAACCACTTTATGAACACTTGAATGGGGAGCCCATTTATATAGAGGTGGCCTTAGGGTATATAGTTCAATTTATACACAATCTATAATTGCAGTTGTCCTTTTTTTAGGGCCTTAGAAAAGTGGGTTTCCAATGTAAGATACAATGCTTCAGTTTCCAGGAGGGAGGGGAAGGGAATACAGGGCTCACCCCCTCTCTTTGTTAACACTAGCCTGGTTACCAGCTCACCTGCGCCAACTGTGAGGAGTGTTTCAGTGTGACAATGACTGGCTGACTGAGCTTAATGTTGGCTGTGTCACAGATCTTGTTCCCACACTGCAGACTGGTGGAGACCACTGGAGATGCTAACACAGTGTCCCTCTCTCCTAGCAGAGTCCCGGGTAGCAGTCCACTCATGTTTCTGTAGTAGACTGAGGCCACAGTGACTGGTCCAGTTCCATTACTTATGATCCTCACTAACTCAGTGGGCACTCGGATGGAGCTGTTGGTTGTTTCACTACCAGTGAAGTACGAGTCATCGTTCCCATCTTGTTCTACCTCTTGGACTATCAGTTCTGTAGAACATTATTGCAAACGTGCATACAGTAATGAACACACAAATACATTTCAAGGACCTGTTAAATGAAGCATGCATGTACATGCACACTGTATGAGTGAAACTAGAAAGTATTGGAGCACTAAACAAACGTACATTTCCTGTTCTGTAAATGTAATGTTTCTACGTAGAGCTACAACAACTAATGATCTTAATTAGATGAATTGTGATAACCTGTACCTCCCACCTTTAGCACAATAGCCACCTCTCTAACCCATACCAATATTTGATGTCCTAAAGCCGTCTTCATTAGGAGAGAGCACATTAAATGCCAGCTGCTCAATGGTAGCAAGCAGTGTACTCCCGACAATGGCGTTGGACTGTAGTGTGTGTGCATGAGTGGGCTTGTATGAGGAGGAGGGAGGTTGTACACTAAATAGGTAAATGTTGCATGTCATGGAATGGAAATAAATACACACATGAACACACCTGAGTAGTGATCAGTGATTGATTCATCAAGTCATCAGTTATTTCCAGAACATCCTACAAGAAATGCTTACATCAATGACATTCAGTTGTTCACTGTATTTACTCACCTGACCAAACTGTTGGCTGTCGTTGATACTCGCCCGATTTACCATGTCACTGAGCAGATACATAACAGCTCTCCGGTCAACTTGTGTACCATTCCTTACCAAGTCTAGCAGAGAAGCAGCTGCTTGACCAGGAGGCTAATTGGAGATAGAATATTAATTTTTACATAATAATTATGAGGTATGCACAATAATGGATATGAGAATATAACATTATATACTCACAAGATTATAATCAATGTGACTTACTTTTTTCAGGATGGCTCTCAATTTGTCACTTCCATTTATCTAAGGCAGGATAGCAATGAAAAAATATACACATTTCTTGGTGTACTTACAGTGCTTGAAACATTTGAGATAGTGGATTCCAACTCTTTTTTGGCCAAAAATGAATCATTGCTGGAAGTACCTGGAGCTGTTGTGGTTGACGCCACTTGATTAGAGCTTGTAGAGGACTCTGGGACAGATGTGCTTGCAGAAGATACTCCAGTGGTGCTCATAATTGAGGCCACTTGAATGGAGCTTGTAGAGGACCCTCGGACAGATGTGCTTGCAGAAGATACTCCAGTGGTGCTCATAATTGAGGCTACTTGATTAGAGCTTGTAGAGGACCCTGTGACAGATGTGCTTGCAGAAGATAATCGAGTAGGGACAATCGACACCACTTGAATGGAGCTGGACTCTAGGACAGATGTGCTTGCAGCAGTAGCACTTAGATGATGGAAAATAGTTGACATCACCGCTTCTTCTGTTGATGTAGTTAAATCACACATTGAGACAACAGATGTTATATTAATCTTGTGTTCTGGTATTGTTGTATTTGACTGATTGCCTAGAACTGGCATTAGTTGAGTGATGTTCAGTGGGACTGTAGTTGCTATGCGACTAGCCTCTGTTTTTGTGTTCTCACAGCCGAAGGTTGTACATTTGAGACCAAACATTATCTTGCGATTATCAGAGGCACCAGAGCAGTCAGTAGATACGCCACCATTTCTGATATCTTTATTCCAATTATTTGAGCTGTACGAGTGTATCAAAACCTTATACATTTAAATATAGCAAAATACCTCAAATATCCCTGATCAAATCCATCCTCCAGTAGACTGATGCTGGTTTCATTCACAATCAAGCTAATAGACACATCGTCCAATGTCACTACGTCTCGTTTCTTATCATGATTAAAAGAAACGTATTGCAGCCATCTTATTCGCAGTCCATCTCTGAGATAGTCATCTCCGCACACATTTATCTTGAATGACTGAACTCCACTACAATTGTAGTAAGGAACATCATAGTCTCTGATTCGGATTGTACTATGATCATTAGTTGATCTATCATGGTACACTAGAGGAATCCAAGTGCCGTCTCTGTCCCAGTTGCCTAGCGATACCTCTATACCCTCCTTTTTATTCTTGTTAATATTGTCACAGTCATCTGGGGTCAAATCCAGCACATATGACAGCTCTCTGTGTAGAAGAACATACTGCATAAAGTTACGCTCAACGATAGACGTGCAGAAGAACACACACTCACATTCTTGGTTTACTGGTTTCACAATTCATCGGTGGTGGTTGCTTATCAACAAGAGCTGAACCATTGACTATCATCTCACATCCTTTTGTTTGGCCATTTTCCATCCTCGGGAGGGACACCACACCCCTTGGTTCCCCTGCGCTACCTCCACAGAACTGTAGAGGGCCGGCTCCATTTCTTGTGAGTTGACTGTCGTTACAGCTGCTTTCTCTACATTATGTACAAAGACGTATAATGTCAAGATAATGCATTGACTTACTCGTTTATAAGGAGATCAAAGTAACTATTGCCATCAAATGTAACCAGCAGTTTGCTGATTTCCCAGCAGTTGCACAATCCACCGCCATGTTCTGGCTGTACTATTCTCAGCTGCACAGCATCAACGTTGTCTTGACCAAAACTTTGTAGACTATATCCAGTTGAATTATAGTCAGCATCTATAGATATATATAGTATGTATATACATGTACAGTAAATAAATAGAAAGTACTACGCAAAATTACCAGTAGTCATCGTCCTAAGAGTGCTCCACTGGTCAGGTATCAATAATGTATTGACCCACTCCAGCCATCGATACTCCACTCTAACAAATGCAGGACCAGGGTAAGTCAGCCCAGTGCTACAGTTGAGGGGTGAGTTACTCGTGACAGTTATATTGAGTGAGAAGTTAGAACATCTTGCTCCTTGAGAGAACAGTACAATACTGCAAGCCAGCACTAACACTGCAAGTTGTCTCTTAGTCTGCATTGCTACTCTGGACTACAGTACAGCTACATTGAATAGTTCAATGACTTTCTTTTAACACTCACTGCTATCTGGGGAGTTGATACAACTATCTACTATTCTCAATACCATACATCAATTAGTTTGGGAAACACTACGTATACATGTATATATGAAACACATCTATACACATACAGATGCAACAAAGCATACACATTAGTCTATAAAATATGTATGGAACAATAACAGATGAACAAAGATACATGATCACGTACGTCTCACGGCACCTCTCAGTCAGGTATAATACCTGAAATGTTATAAATAGCACTATGCAACAACCAAACCATAGCACACAGTCATCATTATGTAAGCCGTTGTTATGTATTTCCAGAGCTAGTTTTTCACCCTATATAATTGTAGAGCATTACCTCAACATGGTAGTTGCCAGACGGTCTATTTATGTTTGGCTATCACACACTGATCAACTGAAAAGGACCAGAGTGGCTTGTTCAAGCCGATGAGATTCTAAAGTTCTCAAGTATATGAATATAATGTCACACATTACAATTTTCAGTTAACGGAGGCCTCAGGAAATAGTTGCAGATTTAGAATAGTAGCCACCACATTCCTTGGGAGGGCGGAGTTCAATTCACATGCATGATTGTACTAAGACGCCTCGTATAACATCACTTTTATAATTAGTTCTATACTGCCCTTTCAATGTCAGATGTTGTTATTATTGTTTAATCTGTATACACTTGACTTCTATACATGACTTCTTAACTATTATAGAGTTTACTGACAACAAAAAATGATATGAGACATACCTTATAATTATACAATGTTCAGTAAGGTAGACAGTTATTACATTTCCAGTGATGTCATCAATCCTGCACTCCACTGTTCCCAATGCAGACATCTTGATTTGTGCATGTGTAGAATTGCATAATAATATTGAAAACTACTATACATGTATATCACTGCGCAGTTTCAGTTCACCTGATTTGTCCTGAGGGTATATCATAGTGATGTTGAAAGCGAACCCATAGTCAGGAGCAGTAACATCAGGAGTCTTGGTCCCTTCTGTATCCAGTGACACACTCGACTCAAAAGCCACTTTCGATATATTGGACTCCAGCTCGTAAATATTTGGTGAGCTATGCTGATTTGTAGAGGGCGTCTTACCATTGCTTACCTGTAAAGCAGAGTTAGTTAACAATGTGCGTGGATTAAGCTGACAAAAATGAGTAATTAACATGAAACCAGTCACCCTTGGCAGTGGCTGTAATAAAGAGGTGGCCTGCTAACACAAGTTTAAACACATGCCGCTATATGGAGGCTTTGAGCCTGTCTGTATTATAGAGAGGGTGACCTTCTACAAAATAGTCAATCCATTGTGTGAACTCACTGAACTGCTGTTGTTTCTGAATGACAAGTTGCTGAAATAACTGCTGAGAATGTCAGACTCAGCCACTTTAACCCTCCACCATTTTGAGTAGGCCTCCCTCACTTGCTTGGAGAGGGGCACAAATATAACGAAGATGGCCACTCCTTGGAAGGCAACAAAGATCGTGAAGATGTACGCCAGCGGGAAAAGAGCAGGGACCTCGAACACCAGAAGACCTTTATCAATGTTTGTGATATAATTATTATGTCACATGACGAAACTCTCTATTAGTCTCACCAATGATCCATGTCAGGCCCATGATGGTTACCAAGGAAACTGAAGACTTAAGCCAATATCTACATAGGTATATATATTTCAAGCAAATGGCATAAAGGTGCCTCATACTTTGTTTTCTGTATTCTATTCTTGTGCGTCTGCTTCTTTGCATGTCTGTTCATGATCACTAGTGCCATGATGAAGAAGCCAATATTTGCCAAAATGACCAACACAACTGGTACAATGAACGTCTGTATGAAGTAGCCATGAGGGTTCAACCAGCAGCTGCAGGATACAACAAACACACAATGAATCCCCTAAATGTAGACTCAATGAAATAAGGACACGTACCTCTTATAAAACCCAATCCCAAACAATTAAGATAGAAGCACATTGAAAATATACCCTTTATATAACTAAGGACATGCCAATAAACATACAATTCCATAAAAAAATCAGGACACTTCACAGAACTCGGCACAATTCAATTTCCCTGCACTTTAATCCTGGAGATTATAATTATAACCTCTCCTATACGCAAACTTACACAGCGGTCTGTTGGGTGGTGGTGTCATTGTCTTGAGTGCTGTTAGTGACTTGTACATAGCCATAGCCATAGTCTGCCTCAGGGTACAGAGTAAAGCCCAGGGGAACACAGAGACCCATGTACAGCAGAGGGGCACCTGCAAACACAAAAATTGATGTTGCATGTATAATCTATGTACGCAGCTACATTGGCTATAGGAAGCGTTAAATAAAGAACTTACCATACTGAAAATTGTGAAGCCCATTATGTATCTCTTCTGATTTTTGACAAAGACTTTGACGAGGGCCACATACAAGACCACCCCCTCCATGAGCATCCACATGAAGGACACCAGGAACAAGTAGTGCATGAGAATTGCTACCGTCCGACAACCAGGATCCACCACACCCCCTCCTCCGTGAGGGGTTACCCCACTCACAAACATCAGCTGTGCCAGAATTAGACTCACACACAAGTTGATGTGGATGTAGTTACGCATGCTCCAGAGAGACCTGCACAACACACACAATAAGTAGCCTCGTTCAAAGTCTATTTGCCTACATGTATTTGATATGAAATTGAAATCGGGAACAGGCTAACACAATACAAAATTCAGCTAATATTATTGCACGCATTGTCAGAAACCAAACAGAGCTATAGAATGCTTACACAACAGAACCTCTATGTAAAAGGAAGCTGTTTAAAAGGAAGCTGTCTAAGAAGTGCAACCACATAGTTACCTTAGGTATACCAATGCTACAATGGTTGCTAGCATGGCTAGTACAGAGAGTGATACACCAATGTAGCCAATCAGTCCCAGTACGAATGCATGCACACCTCCCACTATGGGCTGAGAGCTGAGGAGAATGGCAAAGTTGGTGAGATGTGTGCACTCGCACACAGTGTGTGTGGAGTTAGAGAGACTGTCATTTCTCTCACAGCCAGTAGTATTCCATCTTCCATTGACTAGCCGAGAGTCACTGCTGCACGAAATAAGAATACCAATATTTAGAAATGAATATTGGGAGGCTTCTGTTTTATAGAAATTGATTGCAGTAATCAATGGATATAAACACTGAAAGGGAAATAGTAATTAACTTCAACCCTCTATGGAAACCAATAAGTAAATAGTGCATAGACAGTATACAACTATTACCTACCTTCCTAGTTTGAACTCCCAGAAAACACACTTAATTTCACTGCTATCCTATAATAAGGAATAGAGAAACCACTTTACACATTGCATGGGGAGCACATTTATAGAGGGCCTATGGGGTAGTTCAATTTGTACATGCACTTATATTGCAGTTGGCCTTTTTAGGGGTGGCCTCAAAGTGGGTTTTCCACTGTATGTAGCTGTACAAATGCTTCAGTTATCCAGGAGGGAAGGGAATACAGGGCGGCTCACTAGCCTTGTTACCAGCTTACCTGCGCCAACTGTGAGGAGTGTTTCAGTGTGACAATGACTGGCTGACTGAGTTGAAGGTTGGCTGTATCACAGATCTTGTCCCCACACTGCAGACTAGTGGAGACCACTGGAGATGCTAACACAGTGTCCCTCTCTCCCAGCAGAGTCCCGGGCAGCAGTCCACTCATGTTCCTGTAGTAGACTGAGGCCACAGTGACTGGTCCAGTTCCATTACCCATCATCCTCACTAACTCAGTGGGCACTCGGATGGAGCCGTTGGGTGTTTTAATACCAGTGAAATATGAGTCATCGTTCCCATCTTGTTCTACCTCTTGGACTATCAGTTCTGTAGAACATTATATTGCAAAAGGTGCATACAGTAATGAACACACAACTATACGTACAGTTGTATAATTGAAGACCGAAACGTATAATTATAACACCCTTTATTTATTTGAGATGAAAAGTAGGAGTACTACTAGAGAAACGAACATTTCCTGTTTACAGCTACAAACATTATAATTAATGGTTTCTACAGCTACTCCTTGAACAACTAATTGGAAAAATGAGTTGTGATAGCATGTACCTCCTACGTTTCGCACAACAGCCACTTTCTAACCCATACCAATATTTGATGCCCTAAGGCCGTCTTCATTTAGAGCGAGCACATTAAATGCCAGCTGCTCAATGGTAGCAAGCAGTGTACTCCCGACAATGGCACTGGACTGTAGTGTGTGTGTGCATGAGTGGGCTTGTATGAGTGGGGAGGGAGGTTGTACAAAATGGTAAATATTGCATGCCATAGAATAGAAATAAATACACACATCAACATACCTGAGTAGTGTTCAGTGATTGTTCCAGCAAGTCATCACTCACTTCCAGAACATCCTACAAGAAATAGTTACATCAATGACATTCAGTTGCTGACAAATCGTCTGTACTCACCTGACCAAACTGTTGGCTGTCGTTGAACTTCTCGCCGCCCGATTTACAATGTCACTGAGCAGATACATAACAACTCTCCTGTCAACTTGTGTACCATTCCTCACCACCAAGTCTCGTAGAAAAGTAGCTGCTTGATCAGGAGGCTAAAATTGGAGATAGAATTTTACAGAATTATGAGGTATGCACAATATAATAAAATAGTAGATGAGAATAATATACTCACAAGATTGTAATCAATGTGACTTACTTTTTGCAGAATGGCTCTCAATTTTTCACTTTCATTTATCTAAGGCCGGATAGCAATGAAAAAATATACAAATTTCTTAGTGTACTTACAATGCTTGAAACAATTGAGATAGCAGATTCCAGCTCTTTTCCCAAAGATGAATCATTGCTGGAATCAGCTGGAGCTATGGTAGTTGCCGTCACTTGATTAGAGCTTGTTGACATCACCTCTTCTGCAGTTGTCATATCCGAGGTAGTTGGCGTCACCTCTTCTACAGTTGTCATATCCAAGGTAGTTGGTGTCCCCTTTTCTACAGTTGTCATATCCGAGGTAGTTGACATCACTTCTTCTGCAGTTGTCATATCCGAGGTAGTTGGTGTCACCTCTTCTGCAGTTGTCATATCCGAGGTAGTTGACATCACCTCTTCTGCAGTTGTCATATCCGAGGTAGTTGGCGTCACCTCTTCTGCAGTTGTCATATCCGAGGTAGTTGGCGTCACCTCTTCTGCAGTTGTCATATCCGAGGTAGTTGGCGTCACCTCTTCTGCAGTTGTCATATCCGAGGTAGTTGGTGTCACCTCTTCTGCAGTTGTCATATCTGAGGTAGTTAACGTCACATCTTCTGCAGTTGGCGTCATATCTGAGGTAGTTGGCGTCACCTCTTCTGCAGTTGTCACATCAGAGGTAGTTGGCGTCACCTCTTCTGCAGTTGTCATATCCGAGGTCACCTCTTCTTCAGTTGATGTGGTACCCATTGATGTAGGCTTAATGTTTGAATCTGAATAGCAGACATTGAAAACAGTTGCATTTGAGTGATTGTCCTTTGATAGTTGACTGGACTTTTCTGCACTTAAATTGTTGGTAGAAATTCCTTTAAACTTTTCCAAGAGTTGAGTGATGTTCAGTGGGGCTGTAGTTGCTATGCGACTAGCTTTCGTGCTGTTAAGCTCACAGCCGAAGGTTGTACAGTTGAGACCAAACACTATCTTGTGATCATCAGAGCCACCAGAGCAGTCAGTAGATACGCCACCATTTCTGATCTCTTTATTCCAATTAGTTGAGCTGAATGAGTGTATCAGAATCTTATACATTATTTTAGCAAAATACCTCAAATTTCCCTGATCAAATCCATCCTCCAGTAGACTGATGCTGGTTTCATTCACAATCAAGCTAATAGACACATTGTCCAGTGTCACTACGTCTCTCATTCTATTTGGGTATAAAAAAACCTGTTGCAGCCATCTTATCTGCAGTCCATCTCTGAGATAGTCATCTCCGCACACACTTATCTTAAATGACTGAACTCCAGTGCAATTGCAATAGGGAACATCATAGTCTCTGATTCGGATCGTAGGATCATTAGTTGGTAATCTATTGTGGTACACTAGAGGAATCCAAGTGCCGTCTCTGTTCCAGTTGCCTAGCGATACCTCTATACCCTCATTAATGACGTCAATCTTGTCACAGCCAACTGGGGCCAAATCCAGCACATATGACAGCTCTCTGTGTAAGAGAACAGTTACACACATGTAATTATAGATGTGCAGATATAAGAAACACTAGCTCACATTCTTGGGTTACTGGTTTCGCAATTCATCAGTGGTAGTTGTTTATCAACAAGAGCTGAACCATTGACTACCTTCAAACGACATCCTCTTGTTCTGCCTTCATCCAGCCTAACAGGGCGGGACACCACACCCCTTGGTTCCCCTGCCCTACCTCCACAAAACTGTAGAGGACCGGCACAATTTCTTGTGAGTCGTCGACTGCTGTTAGTGTAACAGCTTCTTGGATTACAGTATAATGTGAAGATAATGCATTGACTTACTTGTTAAAGAGATTAAAGGAACTATCGCTATCAAATATAACCAGCAAATTGCTGATTTCCCAGCAGTTGCACAATCCACCGCCATGTTCTGGCTGTACTATTCTCAGCTGCACAGCATCAACATTGTCTTGATCAAAACTTTGTAGAGTATGTTCAGTTACATTATAGTCAGCATCTGTATAAATAGTACAGTAAGTAAGTAGAAAATACAGTGCAAAATTTACCAGTAGTCATTGTCTTAAGAGTGCTCCACCACTGGTCAGGTATCAATGACTTATTGACCCTCTCCAGCCATCGATACTCCACTCTAACAAATGCAGGACCAGGGTAAGTTAACCCAGTGCTACAGTTGAGGGGCGAGTTATTCGTGACAGTTATATTGAGTGAGAAGTTAGAACATCTTGCTCCTTGAGAGAACAGTACAATACTACAAGCCAGCACTAACACTGCAAGTTGTCTCTTAGTCTGCATTGCTACTCTGAACTACGGTATATAGCTACATTGAATAAGCACTCACTACAGCTATACTATCTGTAGAAGTCCATAAATTAAGGTTATGATAACTTCCTATATGAAATTTGGGGAAACACTGTTATGAAACACTATAGTCTATATGCAGGGAACAATGACAAATGAGTAGAATGAGTACATGATTAGGTATAATTATGTCTCATTGAGCAGCAGTATACAGTATTGCTACTCAGTATAGCTATATTGAATAGTTTAATGACTTTCTTGAGATGTCCATAGGTTATGATACTTCCTTAAACACTATTATGAAACACACCTAGATCTAAAAACATACAGTTGCGATAAATAACAAGCCACACACATTAGTGGAACAATGACAAATGAGTAGTCTGCCAAAGGTACGTGATTAGGTATAATATTATTATGTCTCACTGCAGTGCTCATACAGCATGCAGCGTGGGACACCACTCTGCAGTGTGCTACCATGCACAAACCCTCAATACACAAATAGCACAATAGACAAGTTGATAACTCACCAAACCATTGCTCCTTTTTCCCTATGTATTTACAGAGGCTTCATGGGCTGGTTCAGTTTTTCACCCAAAGCATAATTCAACTCCACATCATTACCTCAACATGGTGGTCGCAAGTAGGGGTTGGTAGATTAATTATGCTCGAGATATTACCTATATGCTATTCTTTTATGCTCAGTTAACAGAATGTATTTTCAAATTGCCTACAAATTGCCTATTATTCCCACATTTCCCTCCAAAGCACAACATAGACCCCATGTCATTGCACAAGTAACATCAATAATGACACATGACTCATCTATTAACACTTTCATCACGACCATCGGGCCCACGAATGTTTATACTAAGATTCATACTGACCTGTACTTAAAAACCTTGCCTATTTATATTATGCCAGCATAATTCTCACCAAAAAGTCATCAGTGCCTATTATGCTGAGACTGAGAAGAAGATCTACTAACTCTATTGCTAGGTATATCTTCTTTAATTCCCACTAAGCAACGTTTCTAATCACTGTTGGAGAAACTGTTGGAGTTCGATGTGATGTCCTCTGATGGCAGCTTTCATGGTCATCTTGGTCCCGTTAAATTAACTGGGGATCTTCTACAAGAACCAAAATAATCGTTGAGAGGTCCATTACAAGTGCTGCAACCTCGGCCATGCATTTAATGGAGAGTTTTTGACGGACTTGGTTTGTCTTCCAAGCGTCTTCTTGATCAAATTTCCCATGCAAATGTGGATCAAACTATTTAGATATTTGCTAAACACACATTTTCTCAATCGATTGGAGGTTAATTCTTTCTGAAGAAGTTAGTATATGCAGAAGATTATCGAGTACCTCAAGCTCGCAATGAAGGAAGACACTACAGATATGTTGCAGATTGACACTTTAATTTACACGATTTGTTTCAATCCTCGGGTTTCATGACGTCACACAATACAATGCAGTAAACGGAGGCCTCAGGGTAAAGCTGCAGATTGAGAATAGTAGCCGTTGCCTTCCTTGGGAGGGCATAGTTCAATTCACATGGCTTTACCTCAGCACTATAAGACGTCCTCGTAACAGCACATAATAATTGTAATTAATTCTACCGACAACCTTTGCCCTCATTTCAATATCAGAATCAGATATTGCTACACATATTACACACATGACTTATATACACACATGAATTCTTTAACTATAATTATAGAGTTTACTGACAAGAAAAAAAAGGACATGATATTTGAGACACACCTTATAATTATACAATGTTCAGCAAGGTAGACAGTTATTACATTTCCAGTGACGTCATCAATCCTGCACTCCACTGTTCCCAATGCAGACATCTTGATCTGTGCATATTATGTAGAATTCATTGCAAGCATTTATATTGAGATTATTTATCACTGCACAAGATCACAGTTTTTCAGTTCACCTGATTTGCCCTGAGGGTATCTCATGGTAATGTTGAAAGCGAACCCATAGTCAGGTGTAGTAACGTCAGGAGTCTTGAACCGTTCTGTATCCAGTGACACACTCGACTCATAAGTCGTTTTCGATATATTAGACTCCAGCTCGTAAATATTTGGTGAGCTATGTTGATTTATAGAGGGCGTCTTACCATTGCTTGCCTGCAAACAGAGTTAGTATAACGAGTACACAGTATAAGCTGACAAAAAAAGTTGGTTATTACAGTCACCCTTGGGCAGACCAATAGTGGCTGTAATAAAGTAGTGGCATGCTACCACAAACTGTCAATGGAACGCTCTATTGCTTACAAGGTGACCATAATGGACAATGTAATTGTGTGAACTCACTGAACTGCTGTTTCTGAATGACAAGTTACTAAAGTAACTGCTGAGAATTTTAGACTCTGACACTTTAATCCTCCACCATTTTGAGTAGGCATCTCTCACTTGCTTGGAGAGAGGCACAAATATGACGAAGATGGCCACTCCTTGGAAAGTAACAAAGATCGTGAAGATGTACGCCAGCGGGAAAAGAGTAGGGACCTCGAACACCAGAAGACCTGTATCAATGTTTGTTCTTGTTATGTCACATGACGAACTCTCTATTAGCCTCACCAATGATCCATGTCAGACCCATGATGGTTACCAGGGAAACTGAAGACTTTAACCAATATCTACGCAAGTGTACATAATTAATACAAATGGCATAAAAGTTGATTAATATGCAATTTGACAATAAATTTTATTCCCATACTTTGTTCTCTGTATTCTATTCTTGTGTGTTTCTTTCTTTGCATGTCTGTTCATAATCACTAGTGCCATGATGAAGAAGCCAATATTTGCCAAAATGACCAACACAACTGGTACAATGAACGTCTGTATAAAGTAGCCATGATGGTTCAACCAGCAGCTGCAGGATACGACAAACACACAGTGAATCCCCTAAATGTAGACTCAATGAAATAAGGACACGTACCTCTTATAAAACAA
This sequence comes from Halichondria panicea, assembly GCF_963675165.1. Lineage (NCBI taxonomy): Eukaryota > Metazoa > Porifera > Demospongiae > Suberitida > Halichondriidae > Halichondria > Halichondria panicea. The sequence goes on from NC_087393.1 coordinate 4,753,112, forward strand.
CAACCCAATCCCAACCAATTAAGATAGAAGCACATTGAAAATATACCCTTTATGTAACTAAGGACATGCCAATAAACATACAATTCCATAAAAAAATCAGCACACTTCATAGAATTCGGCACAATTTAATTTCTCTGCACTCTAATCTTTGAGATTATAATTCCTCCTATAGATATGCACACTCACACAGCGGTCTGTTGGGTGGTGGTCTCATTGTCTTGAGTGCTGTTAGTGACTTCTACATAGCCATAGCCATAGTCTGCCTCAGGGTACAGAGTAAAGCCCAGGGGAACACAGAGACCCATATACAGCAGAGGGGCACCTGCAAACACAAATACATTAAAAATTGATGTCGCATGTATAATCTATGTACGCAGCTACATTGGCTATAGGAAGCGTTAAACAAAGAACTTACCATAACTGAAAATTGTGAAGCCGATTATGTATCTCTTCTGATTTTTGACAAAAACTTTGACGAGGGCCACATACAAGACCACCCCCTCCATGAGCATCCACATGAAGGACACCAGGAACAAGTAGTGCATGAGAACTGCTGCCGTCCGACAACCAGGATCCACCACACCCCCTCCTCCGTGAGGGGTTATCCCACTCACAAATATCAGCTGTGCCAGAATTAGACTCACACACAGGTTGATGTGGATGTAGTTACGCATGCTCCAGAGAGACCTGTACAACACACACAATAATTAAGTAGCCTCGTTCAAAGTTTATTTGCCTACATGTATTTGATATGAAATTGAAATCGGGAACAGGCTACAATACAAAATTCAGCTAATATTCTTGCATGCATTGTCAGAAACCAAACAGAGCTATAGAATGCTTACACAACAGAACCTCTATGAATTAAAAGGAAGCTGTTTAAAAGGAAGCTGTCTAAGAAGTGCAACCACATAGTTACCTTAGGCATGCCAATGCTAGAATGGTTGTTAGCATGGCTAGTACAGAGAATGATACACCAATGTAGCCAATCAGTCCCAGTACGAATGCATGCACACCTCCCACTATGGGCTGAGAGCTGAGGAGAATGGCAAAGTTGGTGAGATGTGTGCACTCGCACACAGTGTGTGTGGAGTTAGAGAGACTGTCATTTCTCTCACAGCCTTTAGTATTCCATCTTCCATTGACTAACCGAGAGTCACTGCACGAAATAAGAATACCAATATTTAGAAATGAATATTGGGAGGCTTCTATTTTATAGAAAATTGATTGCAGTAATCAATGGATATAAACACTGAAAGGGAAATGGTAATTAACTTCATACATCTATGGAAACCAATAAGTAAATAGTGCATACAACTATTACCTATTCCTTCCTCTTCTGAAGTCCCAGAAAACACACTTCATTTTACTGTTATCCTATATAATAGGAACAGAAAAATTACTTTACACATTGCACTGGGAGCCCATTTATAGAGGGCCATTGTTAAAAAGTACTTCAATTTGTACATGCATGCACACTTATATATTATATTGCAGTTGGCCTTTTTAGGGGTGGCCTCAAAGTGGGTTTCCACTGTATGTAGCTGTACAAATGCTTCAGTTGTCCAAGAGGGGAAGAGAATACCGGATCCCCTCTCCTCGTTAACACTAGCCTGGTTACCAGCTTACCTGCGCGAACTGTGAGGAGTGTTTCAGTGTGACAATGACTGGCTGACTGAGCTGAATGTTGGCTGTGTTACAGATCTTGTCCCCACACTGCAGACTGGTGGAGACCACTGGAGATGCTAACACAGTGTCCCTCTCTCTCGGCAGAGTCCCGGGCAGCAGTCCACTCATGTTCCTGTAGTAGACTGAGGCCACAGTGACTGGTCTAGTTCCAATACCCATCATCCTCACTAACTCAGTGGGCACTCGGATGGAGCTGTTGGTTGTTTCAATACTAGTGAAGTATGAGTCGTCGTTCCCATCTTGTTCTACCTCTTGGACTATCAGTTCTGTACAAAACGTGCACACAGTAATGAACACACAACTACGTATGGTACAATTAAGAGAGTCTTTAGGACCTGTTGAAGTGAAACATGTGTATATTGTAACACTCTTTATATGAGATTAAAAGTAGGAGCACTAAAGAAACGAACATTTCCTGTTTACAGCTACAAACATTATCTTATTAATGTGTTTATATAGCTACACTTGAACAAAGAAAGGAAATATGAGTTGTGATGGCATGTACATCGTACGTTTCGCACAATAACCACCTCTCTAATCCATACCAATATTTGATGTCCTAAGGCCGTCTTCATTCAGAGCAAGCACATTAAATGCCAGCTGCTCAATGGTAGCAAGCAGTGTACTCCCGACAATGGCGCTGGACTGTAGTGTGTGTGTGTATGAGTGGGCTTGTATGAGGAGGAGGGAGGTTGTACACTAAATAGGTAAATGGTCCATGTCACGGAATTATGTTAAATTACACACACATACCTGATTAGTGTTCAGTGATTGATTCAGCAAGTCATCACTCACTTCCAAAACATCCTATAATAAATGCTGACAAATGCATTCAGTTGTTGACACAACGGGACTCACCTGACCGAACTGTTGGCTGTCATTGATACTTCTCGCCCGATTTACCATGTCACTGAGCAGATACATAACAGCTCTCCGGTCAACAGCTTCTGGACCCTTCCTCCTCACCAAGTCTCGTAGAGAAGTAGCTGCTTGACTAGGAGGCTAATTGGAGATAGAATTTTTTTACTAATTATGAGTGTATGTAAGGCATGAGAGTAACAATTCCCACAAGATTAGAATGTGACTTACTGTTTGCAGGATGGCTCTCAAGTCGTCATTTTCATTTATCTAAGGCAGAATGACAATCAAAAAACATGCAAATTTCGCATTGCACTTACCATGCTTGAAACATTTGAGATAGCAGATTCTAACTCTTCGTCCAAGGATAAATCAATATCCGAGGTAGTTGACGTCACCTCTTCTGCAGTTGTCATATCCGAGATAGTTGACGTCACCTCTTCTGCAGTTGTTATATCCGAGGTAGTTGACGTCACCTCTTCTGCAGTTGTTATATCCGAGGTAGTTGATGTCACCTCTTCTGCAGTTGTTATATCCGAGGTAGTTGGTGTCACCTCTTCTGCAGTTGTTATATCCGAGGTAGTTGATGTCACCTCTTCTGCAGTTGTTATATCCGAGATAGTTGGTGTCACCTCTTCTGCAGTTGTTATATCCGAGGTAGTTGACGTCACCTCTTCTGCAGTTGTCATATCCGAGGTAGTTGACGTCACCTCTTCTGCAGTTGTCATATCCGAGGTAGTTGGCATCACCTCTTCTGCAGTTGTCATATCCGAGGTCACCTCTTCTTCAGTTGATGTGGTACCCATTGATGTAGGCTTAATGTTTGATTCTGAATAGCAGACATTGAAAACAGTTGCATTTGAGTGATTGTCCTTTGATAGTTGACGGGACTTTTCTGCCCTTGAATTGTTGGTAGAAATTCCTTTAAACGATTCCAAGAATTGAGTGATGTTCAGTGGGACTGTAGTTGCTATGCGACTAGCTTTCGTCTTATTCAGCTCACAGCCAAAGGTTGTACATTTGAGACCAAACATTATCTTGTGATCATCAGAACCACCAGAGCACTCAGTAGATATGCCACCATTTCTGATCTCTATATTCCAATTATTTGAGCTGTACGAGTGTATCAGAATCTTATACATTTAAATATATAGCAAACTACCTCAAATTTCCATCAAATCCATCCTCCAGTAGACTGATGCTGATTTCATTCACAATCAAGCTAATAGACACATTGTCCAATGTCACTACGTCTCTTTTTCTATCATGTGTAAAAGAAACGTATTGCAGCCATCTTATCTGTAGTCCATCTCTGAGATAGTCATCTCCGCACACACTTATCCGGAATGACTGAACTCCACTACAATTATAATAAGGAACATCATAGTCTCTGATTCGGATCGTAGGATCATTAGTTGGTAATCTATTGTGGTACACTAGAGGAATCCAAGTGCCGTCTCTGTCCCAGTTGCCTAGCGATACCTCTATACCCTCATTATCATTAACGACGTCAATCTTGTCACAGCCATCTGGGGCGAAATCCAACACATATGACAGCTCTCTATACGTGTAGGAGAACATACTGTAAACACAGTCTATATAATAATTAGACACTGTTTAGGGGACGTTTCTACATGATTTAGAAGCCCAAAGGGCTGGTTGTAGTATCCCTAACACAGTGAGGGTTCTACTAGCCCTGAGGACTTCTAGAAACTTCCTAAACAGTGTCTAAGCATTTTAGATCTATAGCAACCATGAGTATTTAGCCAATCATGTTCTTATCTAATCTTTGCTACATGATTTTTTAAGTGAAGTACATGATTTTCTAAGTAAGTACTAGCCTCCTTCACAAGGCCTGGAATCGAGGCTAAGTAAGTACATGATTTCTATGTTGGATAGAACACTTCCTTTAGCCAATCAGATTGCAGTATTTATAGCAAACATGATCTAAAGTCATGAATGTGCAGATATAAGAAACACTAGCTCACATTCTTGGGTTACTGGTTTCACAATTCATCGGTGGTGGTTGCTTATCAACAAGAACTGAACCATTGACTATCACATTACATCCCCTTGTTTTGCCATTATCCAGCCTAACAGGGCGGGACACCACACCCCTTGGTTCCCCTGCGCTACCATTACAGAACTGCAGAGGACCGATACCATTTCTTCTGAGTCGTCGACTGGTGTTAGTGTAACAGCTTCTTGTTCTGCATTATAAGTATAATGTAAAGTGTAAAGATGATACATCGACTTACTCGTTAAGGAGATCAAAGTAACTATTATCATCAAATATAACCAGCAGTTTACGGATTTCCCAGCAGTTGCACAATCCACCGCCATGTTCTGGCTGTACTATTCTCAGCTGCACATAATTAACGCTGTCTTGATCAGAACTTTGATTCGAACTTTGTAGAGTATGTCCAGTTACATTATAGTCAGCATCTGTATAATTATTATATAGATAGTATGTTTATCTCTTTCCTTGGCAATCTGTTGTAGAAATTACAACAATGGGTAAGGAATCGTTATGATGAATTAGATGAAGTTGTATGTGAGCTCCTCCCTGACAAACAAACTGTAGTCTAGGTAACCGCCTTATCAGTCAAGTAGGCTAAAAATCTGTGTCCTTTGATGTAAGCTTTGATGTCTCTTTGTGCATATGTAGTTATAAAAAAAAAAAAAAAAAAAAAGAAACCTTTGACTAGCTAGGAAGAGTAGCAGCAGTAGGCAGCAGTAGTAGTAGCAGTGCAAGCAGGACTAGACTAGATTAAAAAGTTGGTGGAAAGAATAACTGACCGTTTGGACGTCACCTGGCTGCCAGACTTTCATCTGGACTCTTCCCCCTGAGTAGCTGGCCTTTCTCTAAGCCACAAAACTGAGCAAGAAGCTGAAGAAGCAGCTAGACAGAGACATGTACCTAGCCTTGAGAATTGGGAGGCGTGGCTCAACTAGTTAGCCCAGCCCAGAGGAATTGTTACCGTGGGTACTGAACAACCGTAGAAGTAGGGCTACCCCTGGCTTTACTGAATTAACTAGCTGTGTCTGCTGTCTAGTTGGACCAGATTTAGCTAGATAATGGGGTAGAGAATAGTTGAGCGGTGCTGTGTGTAGCTTGAACTGTACTGGCTGGCAAGAATCTAGTAAGCACCCTATGCACTGATAACTCGTCAGAATGGAGGGTATGTTCTAGGGATCTGGACAGCTGTACATCCAAAGGAGCCAGGGAGTGCCAATCATCTTCTCCCAGTCTCTGACACGCTAAACAAAAGGAGCTAGAACTGGGAGTCCCAGCTAGAATTGCTAGCCGGATCTAGACTAATAGAATGACTTGGAGGCGTGGTGAGGCCGGATCCACACTAATTGATCGACCTAAAGACGCTCCTGTTCCAGATTTCACGAATGGCAAGGAAAGGGTTAAGCTGATAAAATTAAAACCTGATTATTACAGTCACCCTTGGCAGTATAGAATGACTGGTTCACAAGAAAGTGATTGTGTGAACTCACTGAACTGCTGTTGTTTCTGAATGACAAGTCACTAAAGTAACTGCTGAGAATGTCAGACTCTGCCACTTTAACCCTCCACCATTTTGAGTAGGCCTCCCTCACTTGCTTAGAGAGGGGCACAAATATGACGAAGATGGCCACTCCTTGGAAGGCAATAAAGATTGTGAAGATGTACGCCAGCGGGAAAAGAGCAGGGACCTCGAACACTAGAAGACCTGTATCAATGTTTGCATGTGCTTATTATGTCACATGACGAACTTTCTATTCAAGTATAGGCTCACCAATGATCCATGTCAGACCCATGATGGTTACCAAGGAAACTGAAGACTTTAACCAATATCTACGTAAGTGTACAAATGAAAAAGTTCGTTAATGTGCCTTATGAATACAGAAAACAAAGTATGCGAAACAATTAATTAGCATACTTTGTTCTCTGTATTCTGTTCTTGTGCGTCTGCTTCTTTGCATGTCTGTTCATGATCACTAGTGCCATGATGAAGAAGCCAATATTTGCCAAAATAACCAACACAACTGGTACAATGAATGTCTGTATGAAGTAGCCATGAGGGTTCAACCAGCAGCTGCAAGATACAACACTTGAAACACACAGTGAACCCCCTAAATGTAGACTCAATGAAATAAGGAACCTGATAGAAGCACATTGAAAATAGACCCTTTATATAGGAAATGTCAATAAACAGACACTTTCTAACTCAACCATAGAAAATCAGGACACAGAACATGGCACAATTCAATTCCTTGCCGGCATGTACTCTAATCCTGTATAACCTCTTAAGTGCACTCACACAGCGATCTGTTGGGTGGTGGTCTCATTGTCTTGAGTGCTGTTACTGACTTGTACATAGCCATAGCCATAGTCTGCCTCAGGGTACAGAGTAAAGCCCAGGGGAACACAGAGACCCATGTACAGTAGAGGGGCACCTGCAAATACAAATTAACTTAAAACGTTTACGTACGCAGCTACATTGACTATATAGGAAGCGTTAAATTAAGAACTTACCATAACTGAAAATTGTGAAGCCCATTATGTATCTCTTCTGATTTTTGACAAAGACTTTGACGAGGGCCACATACAAGACCACCCCCTCCATGAGCATCCACATGAAGGACACCAGGAACAAGTAGTGCATGAGAATTGCTACCGTCCGACAACCAGGATCCACCACACCCCCTCCGTGAGGGGTTACCCCACTCACAAACATCAGCTGTGCCAGAATTAGACTCACACACAAGTTGATGTGGATGTAGTTACGCATGCTCCAGAGAGACCTGCACAACACACACAATAAGCTAGTAGCCTCGTTCAAAGACCACATTTTCTCTAATTGCTATGGCTAACACAATAGAAAGTTCAGTTAATTATTGGTCAGAAACAGAACAGAGCTACAGCATTAACATTTTTATAAAACTGAACCTCTATAAAGGAAGCTGTCTGAACCACATAGTTACCTTAGGTATACCAATGCTAGAATGGTTGCTAGCATGGCTAGTACAGAGAGTGATACACCGATGTAGCCAATCACTTCCAGTACGAATGCATGTACACCTCCCACTATGGGCTGAGAGCTGAGGAGAATGGCAAAGTTGGTGAGATGTGTGCATTCGCACACAGTGTGTGTGGAGTTAGAGAGACTGTCATTTCTCTCACAGTCCCTAGTATTCCATCTTCCATTGATTAGCCGAGAGTCACTGCATGAAATAAGAATGCATTTATTAATTGCAATTGTCGAACACAGCTTCCAAAAATATCATGCAAGGTTGAAAGCAAAGTTATAGTGCACTCGACAGTGCTATTACCTACCTTCCTCGTTTGAACTCCCAGAAAACACACTTCATTTCACCGCTATCCTATAATAAGGAACAGAGAAACCACTTTATATGAAAGCACCGCGGGTGCTGATGCCTGGGTGCCTTGGTGGAGGTGTCAAAGCTACATAACATAAAGCTACTAGCAAGAGCTCATTATATCATGATGAACATTTTTGCATAAATTTTGCTGCATGGGAATCGCAGAGAAACTAAAAGAGTGGGTAATCATCAACCCATGATTGTTGTAAAAACGATTGATGCCAAAAGTCCAAGTCTAAAATGAGTGGCTGCATCAACAGAACCTTGCAGCTCTCTTCTCACTCTTGCAGCTACCAATAGCTAGCGTTCTAGTGCAGAGCTAACTACTAAGTAGAGTAGCAACACTCCATAGACAAGTTTTTCTATGCACTCTTCTGAAAAGGCTGCAATGGCATTCCAAGTAAGCAAAACTAGGCATAACTCGAGAACAAAGCATTATTTTGCAAATCCAAATCCAAGAAAACGTGACTAGAAGCCTATAGAAACTCTTACTTACACTTCATTGATCCTTGAGCAGCTGTAGCAGTCTACACACATACACACACAAACACACTACCGTATACCTCGCTTCTTGTGATAATGAGCACATTGCATGGGGAGCCCATTTATAGAGGGCCTTAGGGTAGTTCAATTTATACACACTTATATTGCAGTTGGCCTTTTTAGGGGTGGCCTCAAAAGTGGGTTTCCACTGTAGGTAGCTGTACAAATGCTTCAGTTATCCCGGAGGGAGGGGAGGGGAATACAGGGATCACCCCCTCTCCTCGTTAACACTAGCCTGGTTACCAGCTTACCTGCGCCAACTGTGAGGAGTGTTTCAGTGTGACAATGACTGGCTGACTAAGCTTAATGTTGGCTGTGTCACAGATCTTGTCCCCACACTGCAGACTGGTGGAGACCACTGGAGATGCTAACACAGTGTCCCTCTCTCCAGGCAGAGTCCCGGGCAGCAGTCCACTCATGTTCCTGTAGTAGACTGAGGCCAGAGTGACTGGTCCAGTTACATTACCCATCATCCTCACTAACTCAGTGGGCACTCGGATGGAGCCGTTGGTTGTTTCAATACCAGTGAAGTATGAGTTGTCGTTCCCATCTTGTTCTACTTCTTGGACTATCAGTTCTGTAGAACATTATTGCAAAACGTGCATACAGTAATATGGTACAATTGTATAAGAATCTCTTTGAGAACCTGTGAACTGAAGCATGCATGCATGTATAATTATAACACCTTTTATGAGATGAATCTGGAAAGTACTAAACTAACGTACATTTCCTGTTTACAGCTACACTAAACTACATGCAGCTGCAACAACTATTGTAACGAAAGGTAAGTGATAGCATGTACATCGTACGTTTCGCACAATAGCCATCTCTCTAACCCATACCAATATTTGATGTCCTAAGGCCGTCTTTAGTCGGAGTGAGCACATTAAATGCCAGCTGCTCAATGGTAGCAAGCAGTGTACTCCCGACAATGGCGCTGGACTGTAGTGTGTGTGTGCATGAGTGGGCTTGTATGAGGAGGAGGGAGGTTGTACAAATTCCAAGACAGACATGCACCATTTATGGTAAATGGTGAATACACACATGAACATTTATGGTAAATGGTGCATGTATTGGAATTACACACACACATGAACACACCTGAGTAGTGTTCAGTGATTGTTCCAGCAAGTTATCACTCACTTCCAAAACATCCTATAATAAATGCTTACAACGGCATTCAGTTATTGACACAACATCTGTACTCACTTGACCAAACTGTTGGCTGTCATTGATACCTCTCGCCCGATTTACCATGTCACTGAGCAGATACACAACAGCTCTCCTCTCAACAGGTTTTGGACCCTTCCTCACAAAGTCTCGTAGAGAAGTAGCTGCTTGACTAGGAGGCTAATTGGAGATAGAATTTCTTCACTAATTATGAGTGTATGTAAGGCATGAGAGTAACAATTCCCACAAGATTAGAATGTGACTTACTTTTTTCTTGATGGCTCTCAATTTTTCACTTCCATTTATCTAAGGCAGGATGACAATCAAAAAACATGCAAAGTTCGCATTGTACTTACAATGCTTGAAGTATCTGAGATAGCAGATTTTAACTCTTCGGCCAAGGATGTAGATGTAGATGGAGCTGTTGACGCCACTTGAATGGAACTTGTTGACATCACATCTTCTGCAGTTGTCATATCCGAGATAGTTGTCATCACCTCTTCTGCAGTTGTCATATCCGAGGTTGTCATATCCGAGATAGTTGTCGTCACCTCTTCTGCAGTTGTCATATCCGAGATAGTTGTCGTCACCTCTTCTGCAGTTGTCATATCCGAGATAGTTGGCGTCACCTCTTCTGCAGTTGTCATGTCCGAGGTAGTTGTCGTCACCTCTTCTGCAGTTGTCATGTCCGAGGTAGTTGGCGTCACCTCTCCTACAGTTGTTATATCCGAGGTAGTTGTCATCACCTCTTCTGCCGTTGTTATATACGAGATAGTTGTCATCACCTCTTTTGCAGTTGTCATATCCGAGATAGTTGTCGTCACCTCTTCTGCAGTTGTCATATCCGAGATAGTTGGCGTCACCTCTTCTGCAGTTGTCATGTCCGAGGTAGTTGTCGTCACCTCTTCTGCAGTTGTCATATCCGAGGTAGTTGGCGTCACCTCTTCTGCAGTTGTCATGTCCGAGGTAGTTGGCGTCACCTCTCCTACAGTTGTCATGTCCGAGGTTGTCATATCCGAGGTAGTTGGCATCAACTCTTCTGCAGTTGTCATGTCCGAGGTAGTTGGCGTCACCTCTTCTGCAGTTGTCATATCCGAGATAGTTGTCGTCACCTCTTCTGCAGTTGTCATATCTGAAATAGTTAGCGTCACCTCTTCTGCAGTTGTCATGTCCGAGGTAGTTGGCGTCACCTCTCCTACAGTTGTCATATCCGAGGTTGTCATGTCCGAGGTAGTTGGCCTCACCTCTTCTGCAGTTGTCATGTCCGAGGTAGTTGACGTCACCTCTTCTGCAATTGTCATATCCGAGGTAGTTGTCGTCACCTCTTCTGCAGTTGTCATATCCGAGGTAGTTGGCGTCACCTCTTCTGCAGTTGTCATGTCCGAGGTAGTTGACGTCACCTCTTCTGCAATTGTCATATCCGAGGTAGTTGTCGTCACCTCTTCTGCAGTTGTCATATCCGAGGTAGTTGGCGTCACCTCTTCTGCAGTTGTCATATCTGAGGTAGTTGACGTCACCTCTTCTGCAGTTGTCATGTCCGAGGTAGTTGGCGTCACCTCTTCTGCAGTTGTAATATCCGAGGTCACCTTTTCTTCAGTTGATGTGGCACCCATTGATGTAGGATTAATGATCTGTTCTGGATAGCAGATATTGACAATAGTTGTATTTGGCTGATTGTTTGGAAATGGTTCGGAGGAGCTTAAGAGTTGAGTGATGTTCAGTGGGATTGTAGTTGCTATGCGACTAGCGTCTGTTCTGTTAAGCTCACAGCCGAAGGTTGTACAGTTGAGACCAAACACTATCTTGTGACCATCAGAGTCACCAGAGCAGTCAGTAGATACGCCACCGTTTCTGATCTCTTTATTCCAATTTGTTGAGCTGTACGTATATGTATGAGTGTATCAGAATTTTATAGAGCTTAGTTCAAAATAAATACCTCAAATGTCCATCCTCCAGTAGACTGATGCTGGTTTCATTCACAATCAAGCTAATAGACACATTGTCCAGTGTCACTACGTCTCTCTTTATACCTGTGTATAAAAAAACCTGTTGCAGCCATCTTATCTGCAGTCCATCTCTGAGATAGTCATCTCCGCACACACTTATCTTGAATGACTGAACTCCACTACAATTATAGTAAGGAACCTCATAGTCTCTGATTCGGATCGTAGGACCATTAGTTGGTAATATATTGTGGTACACTAGAGGAATCCAATCACCGTCTCTGTCCCAGTTGCCTAGCGATACCTCTATACCCTCATTACTGCTTTCAATCTCGTCACAGCCATCTGGAGTCAAATCCAGCACATATGACAGCTCTCTGTGTAAGAGAACATACTGTAAAATTACGCACAGTGATAGACGTGCAGAAGAACACACACTCACATTCTTGGGTTACTGGTTTCGCAATTCATCGGTGGTGGTTGCTTATCAACAAGAGCTGAACCATTGACTACCTTTAAACATTCTCTTGTTTGGCCATTATTCTGCAGCCTAACAGGGCGGAACACCACACCCCTTGGTTCCCCTGCGCTACCTCCACAGAATTGTAGAGTACCAGTTCCATTTCTTGTGAGTTGACTGTCGTTGCATATGCTTTCTCTACATTCAATACATTTGTAAGTATAACATCAAGATAATGCTATTGACTCACTCAGTAAGGAGATCAAAGTACCTATTTCCATCAAATGTAACCAGCAGTTTGTTGATTTCCCAGCAGTTGCACAATCCACCGCCATGTTCTGGCTGTACTATTCTCAGCTGCACAGCATCAATGTTGTCTTGATTAGAACTTTGTAGAGTATGTCCAGTTACATTATAGTCAGCATCTGAAGATAGTATGTGTATATCATGTACTGTAAGTAGGATAGATCATTTACCAGTAGTCATTGTTTCAAGAGTGCTCCACTGGTCAGGTATTAAATTTCCTGTTTTCCACTCCAGCCATCGATACTCCACTCTCACAAATGCAGGACCAGGGTAAGTCAACCCAGTGCTACAGTTGAGGGGTGAGTTACTTCTTAGAGTTATCTTGAGTGACAAGTTAGAACATCTTGCTCCTTGAAAGAACAGTACAATACTGCAAGCCAGCACTAACACTGCAAGTTGTCTCCTAGTCTGCATTGCTACCCTGGACTACAGTACAGCTAGTCTACATTGAATAGTTCACTCTTTCAACACTCACTGCTATCTGGGGAGTTGATAAACAACTATAATTATAGTATTACACTTCCTCATTTATCATGCAAGTTGTTAGGGAAACACACATGTATATGAAACACACCCACACATAGATACAGTTGCAACAAAGCATACACATTAGTCTATAAAATATGCATGGAACGATAACAGATGACCAAAGATACATGATCATGTACGTCTCACGGCACCACTCAGTCAGGTATAATACCCGGAAACGTTATAAATAGCACTTGCAAAAACCAAACCATAACTAACCGTCTGTCCACTCACAGCTCCTATCATGATTCTAAAGAGAAGCCACCATAGCACACAGTCTTCATTATTAAGCCATTGCTCCTTTATTCCTATATGTATTTCCAGAGCTAGTTATATTATTGTAGAGCATTACCTCAACATGGTAGTTGCCAGACGGTCTATTTATGTTTGGCTATCGCACACTGATCAACTGCAAAGAACCAGAGTGGCTTTTTAAAGTTCAGAATACTACATGAAAATGTCTTGATATCACAAAAACATTGCTCAAACTGTGAACAAACGATCGCTGGCATTGAAAATGCTCAATATCTGTACGAGGAATACCGGACAATTATTCCCACACTCTTTCTAAGCAACGTCTCTAATCACTGTTGGAGAATGCATTTCGATGTGATGTCCTCTGATAACAGCTTTCATGGTCATCTTGTTCCCGTTAAATTAACTAGGGGTCTTCTACAAGGACCAACATCGTCTACAAGGACCAAAATCATTGATAGGTCCATTATATAAGTATTGAAATCTCGACCAGAGAGTTTTCGCCGGACTTGGTTTGTCTTCTAGGTGTCTTTTGACCCCAAATGTGGAGATCAACGATATTTGTCAAGCACACATTTTCTCAACCAGTTGGAAGTTGATTCTCTATTGACTACAAATGAGACCCCAAGCTCGCAATGCAGATATATTGCAGACATTTTTAACCTATCTGTTACATGAACTTATATTTCAATCCCAGCATAATTATTATGACGTCAAACATTACCATTTTCAGTAAAAGAAGGCAGGCCTCGGGGTCAATTAAGCTGCCGCCTTCCTTGGGAGGGCAGAGTTTAATTCACATGGCGTACTAAAGACGCCTCGTAACAGCACAAAATAGTTCTACCGACAATCTTTGCCCACATTTCAATGTCAGATGTGTTATAAGTATACAAGTATTAATCTGCATGTGTACACTAACTTCTTAAGAGTTTACTAACAAGAAAAAAACGACTGAGACACATCTTATAATTATACAATGTTCGTAAGGTAGACAGTTATTACATTTATGGTGATGTCATCAATCCTGCACTCCACTGTTCCCAATGCAGACATCTCGATCTGTGCATGTGTAGAATTACATTGCAAGCAATGAAAGATACATATCACTGTACAAGATCACGGTTTCAGTTCACCTGGGTTGCCCTGAAGGTGTCTTATAGACATGTTGAAAGCGAACCCATAGCTAGGAGTAGTAACGTCAGGAGTCTTGGACCCTTCTGTATCCAGTGACACACTTGACTCAAAAGCCACTTTCGATATACTGGACTCAAAAGCCACTTTTGAAATACTAGACTCTAGCTCGTAAATATTTGGTGAGCTACGCTGATTTGTAGAGAGCGTCTTACCATTGCTTGCCTGCATGTATAACAGTACGTGGTTTAAAGCTAAACCTGATTTGAGAATGACGGTTCACAAGATGACCACAATAGACAATCTAACAAAGTGATTGTGTGAACTCACTGAACTGCTGTTCTTTCTAAATGACAAGTCGCTAAAGTGACTGCTGAGAATGTCAGACTCTGCCACTTTAACCCTCCACCATTTTGAGTAGGCCTCCCTCACTTGCTTGGAGAGGGGCACAAATATAACGAAGATGGCCACTCCTTGGAAGGCAACAAAAATCGTGAAGATGTACGCCAGTGGGAAAAGAGCAGGGACCTCGAACACCAGAAGACCTGTATCAATTTTATGTCACATGACAAACTCTCTATTAGTCTCACCAATGATCCATGTCAGACCCATGATGGTTACCAGGGAAACTGAAGACTTTAACCAATATCTATATATGTAAGTGTACATAATTGGATTAAAAAAGTGCCTTTTAATTTTATTCGCATACTTTGTTTTCTGTATTCTATTCTTGTGCGTCTGCTTCTTTGCATGTCTGTTCATGATCACTAGTGCCATGATGAAGAAGCCAATATTTGCCAAAATGACCAACACAACTGGTACAATGAACGTCTGTATGAAGTAGCCATGAGGGTTCAACCAGCAGCTGCAGGATACAACAAACACACAGTGAATCCCCTAAATGTAGACTTAATGAAATAAGGACACCTCTTATAACCAGCTCAACTGATAGAAGCACATTGAAAATAGACCCTTTGTGTAGGACATGTCAATAAACATAGAAAATCAGGACACAGAACACGGCACAATTCAATTCCTTGCCGGCATGTACTCTAATCCTGGAGATTATATAACCTCTTGAGTGCACTCACACAGCTGTCTGTTGGGTGGTGGTCTCATTGTCTTGAGTGCTGTTGGTCACTTGTACATAGCCATAGCCATAGTCTGCCTCAGGGTAAAGAGTAAAGCCCAGGGGAACACAGAGACCCATGTACAGCAGAGGGGCACCTGCAAACACAAATAAAAGTGTTGTTGTAAATTTACGTATGCAGCAACATCGGCTATAGGAAGGTTTATTAAAGAACTTACCATAACTGAAAATTGTGAAGCCGATTATGTACTTCTTCTGATTTTTGACAAAGACTTTGACGAGGGCCACATACAAGACCACCCCCTCCATAAGCATCCACACGAAGGACACCAGGAACAAGTAGTGCATGAGAACTGCTACCGTCCGACAACCAGGATCCACCACACTCCCTCCCCCGTGAGGGGTTACCCCACTCACAAACATCAGCTGTGCCAGAATTAGACTCACACACAAGTTGATGTGGATGTAGTTACGCATGCTCCAGAGAGACCTGCACAACACGAATAGCCGCATTCAAAGTCCAAGTTTTCTCTATTTGCTATAATTATGGCTAACACAAGAAGTTCAGCTAATTATTGGTTAGAAACCAAACACTATATTTATAACAGAACCTCTGTAAAGGAAGCTGTCTGGAAAAATACCAACCACATAGTTACCTTAGGTATACCAATGCTAGAATGGCTGCTAGCATGGCTAGCACAGAGAGTGATACACCAATGTAGCCAATCAGTCCCAGTACGAATGCATCCACACCTCCCACTATTGGCTGAGAGCTGAGGAGAATGGCAAAGTTGGTGAGATGTGTGCACTCGCACACAGTGTGTGTGGAGTTAGAGAGACTGTCATTTCTCTCACAGCCAGTAGTATTCCATTTTCCATTGACTAACCGAGAGTCACTGCACGAAATAAAAATGTATTTATTGGCAGTAATTTAAATTGGTCAAACACTGAAATAATACAAGCAGCTTTCATGCAAAGTTGAAATGTCCTAAAAGTAAAGCACTCAACAGTACTACAACTGTTACCCACCTTCCTAGTTTGAACTCCCAGTAAACACACTTCATTTCACTGCTATCCTATATATAATAAGGAACAGAGAAACCACTTTCTATAATGAGCACATTGCATGGGGAGCCCATTTATAGAGGGCCTATGGGGTAGTTCAATTTATACACACTTATATTGCAGTTGGTCTTTTTAGGGGTGGCCTCAAAGTGGGTTTCCACCGTAAGCTACAATGCTTCAGTTGTCCAGGAGGGAGGGGAAGGGAATACAGGGATCACCCCCTCTCTTTGTTAACACTAGCCTGGTTACCAGTTGAGCAGTTACAGCTAGAATACACACACACACACACACAGTCAGCTTTATGTATCCTTGTGTAGCTACGCCTCGAGGCATAATACGATTGCAGTGTTATAAATAAATCGAACAAATTATGTTATTAATTTTAGTAGTGCTGATAATTAAGCAAACATTCCACTGTAGCTGCTATCCATACCCACTGATACCACCAGCCTTCTTGTGCCCAGATATTTATATATATATAAGTTGGTTTCCACTGTATGTAGCTATACGTGTACAAATGCTTCAGTTATCCAGGAGGGAGCTAGGGGAAGGAGGGCTCACCCTCTCTCCTCGTTATCACTAGCATAGTTACCAGCTTACCTGCGGCAACTGTGAGGAGTGTTTCAGTGTGACAATGACTAGCTGACTGAGCTGAATGTTGGCTGTGTCACAGATCTTGTCCCCACATTGCAGACTGGTGGAGACCACTGGAGATGCTAACACAGTGTCCCTTTCTCCCGGCAGAGTCCCGGGCAGCAGTCCACTCATGTTCCTGTAGTAGACTGAGGCCACAGTGACTGGTCCAGTTCCATTATCCATCATCCTCACTAACTCAGTGGGCACTCGGATGGAGCTGTTGGTTGTTTCAATACCAGTGAAGTATGAGTCATTGTTCCCATCTTGTTCTACCTCTTGGACTATCACTTCTGTAGAAGATTATTGCAAAACGTGCATATAGTAATGAACACACAACTACATACGGTACAATTGTATAAGAATCTCCGAAAGGTAAATGAGTTGTGATAGAATGTACATCGTAACGTTTCGCACAATAAACACCTCTCTAAACCATGCATACCGATATTAGATGTCCTAAGGCCATCTTCATTTAGAGCGAGCACATTAAATGCCAGCTGCTCAATGGTAGCAAGCAGTGTACTCCCGACAATGGCACTGGACTGTAGTGTGTGTGTGCATGAGTGGGCTTGTATGAGGAGGAGGGAGGTTGTACACTAAATATGTAAATGTTGCGGAATTATGTTAAATACACACATGACATACCTGATTAGTGTTCAGTGCTTGTTCCAGCAAGTCATCACTCACTTCCAAAACATCCTACAGTAAATGCTTGCAATGGCATTCAGTGGTTGACACATCATCTGTATAATACTCACCTGACCAAACTGTTGGCTGTCATTGATACTTCTTGCCCGATTTACCATGTCACTGAGGAGATATATAACAGCTCTCCGGTCAACTTTTGGACCATTTCTCACCACCAAGTCTCGCAGAGAAGTAGCTGCTTGACCAGGAGGCTAATTGGGGTTTACATAATTATAAGGGTATGTAAGGCATGAGAGTAACAATTCCCACAAGATTAGAATGTGACTTACTTTTTGCTTGATGGCTCTCAATTCTTCACTTCCATTTATCTAAGGTAGATGACAATGAAAAAACATGCAAATTTCTCATTGTACTTACAATGCTTGAAACATTTGAGATAGCAGATTCCAGTTCTTTGGTCAAGGATAAATCAATGCTGGAAGTAGCTGGAGCTGTTGGTGTTGAGGCCACTTGAATGGAGCTTGTAGAGGACCCTCGGACAGATGTGCTTGCAGAAGATACTCCAGTAGGACTTGGACTATGGGAAATAGTTGACATTATCTCTAATTCTTTGCCCATTGAAGTAGCAGATGTTATACTAATCTTCAGTTCTGGTTGTGCTGTAGTTGACTGATTGCCTGGAACTGGTACCAAGATTGATGGTTGAGTGATGTTCAGTGGGACTGTAGTTGCTATGCGACTAGCCTTTGTCATTATTCTTTCACAGCCGAAGGTTGTACATTTGAGACCAAACATTATCTTGTACATGTGATCATTAGAGCCACCAGAGCAGTCAGTAGATACGCCACCATTTCTGATCTCTTTAATTGAGCTGTACGTATATGTATGAGTGTATCAGAATCATTAATAGTCAAAATACCTCAAATTTCCCTCATCAAATCCATCCTCCAGTAGACTGATGCTGGTTTCATTCACAATCAAGCTAATAGACACATTGTCCAATGTTACTACGTCTCTTTTCTTATCTGTTTTTAAGTTAACGTATTGCAGCCATCTTATCTGCAGTCCATCTCTGAGATAGTCATCTCCGCACACACTTATCCTGAATGACTGAACTCCACTACAATTATAGTAAGGAACATCATAGTCTCTGATTCGGATCTTACTAGGGTTATTAGTGAATAATATATTGTGGTATGCTAGAGGAATCCAAGTGCCGTCTCTGTCCCAGTTGCCTAGTGATACCTCTATACCCTCATTATTGTTGTCAATCGGGTCACAGCCATCTGGGGTTAAATCCAGCACATATGACAGCTCTCTGTGTAAGAGAACATACTGTAAAGTTACGCACAGTGATAGACGTGCAGAAGAACACAAACTCACATTCTTGGGTTACTGGTTTCGCAATTCATCGGTGGTGGTTGCTTATCAACAAGAGCTGAACCATCGACTACCTTTGAACATTTGCCATTATTCAGCCCAACAGGGCGAAACACCACACCCCTTGGTTCCCCTGCGCTACCTCCACAGAATTGTAGAGTACCAGCTCCATTTCTTGTGAGTTGACTGTCGTTGCATCTGCTTTCTCTACATTCAATACATTTGTAAGTATAACATCAAGATAATGCTATTGACTCACTCAGTAAGGTCAACATTGCCATCAAATGTAACCAGTAGTTTACTGATTTCCCAGCAGTTGCACAATCCACCGCCATGTTCTGGCTGTACTATTCTCAGCTGCACAGCATCAACGTTGTCTTGACCAGAACTTCGTAGAGTATGTCCAGTTACACTATAGTCAGCATCTGAAGATAATATGTATACATGTTCGGTATAGAAAATACAATGAAAAAATATATAAAGCAAGATTTACAAGTAATCATCGTCCTAAGAGTACTCCACTGGCCAGGCATCAATAATTCATTGTCTCCAGCTGACTCATCATGATCATCCGACCCGACCCACTCCAGCCATCGATACTCCACTCTAACAAATGCAGGACCAGGGTAAGTCAGCCCAGTGCTACAGTTGAGGGGTGAGTTAGTCACGAGAGTTACATTGAGTGAGAAGTTAGAACATCTTGCTCCTTGAGAGAACAGTACAATACTGCAAGCCAGCACTAACACTACAAGTTGTCTCTTAGTCTGCATTGCTACTCTGAACTACAGTACAGCTACACGGAATAGTTTAATGACTTTCTTTAAATGCTCACTTCTATCTCTGGAGAATTCTATAAATAAATAACTTCCAAATAGTTTAAATAGGGAAACACTTCACCTGCACACATATACAGTTGCAAACAAAATAACAATTAAGCTGAATGCAAGTGAGTAGTCGGCCAAAGATGATTAGATATAATTTAATGTCGAGGTACATGTAATAGTTGTGACACATGCATGAGTTCCACATTGGATATATTGGCCGAGTAGTGACGTAAGCTCTCACTGTGATCAGCGTGCGACACCAGGCACTCAGTGTAAAAACCCTCACAGTAATGATAGGCACAATAGACCAGTTGATATGCAAAACTCACCAAACTATAACATACTGCCACAGTCTTCATTTTGTATTAAGTCATCACTCCCCTTTATTCCTACATGTATACTAGACCTAGATCTATTCCAGACGGATGCTTTATTAACCCTTAGTCTCACGGGCCATACTCCACAATCTGATACTGGTAGTATCAGATTGTGGAGTATGGCCCGTGAGATTAATTAACCTGTCTGAGAGCATAATTCAACTCTAAAGGAGACACTCATTACCTCAACATGGTGGTTACAAGACTGAGAAGAAGGTCTACTCTATTGCTAGGTACAGGTATCTTCTTTACACTATTTATGCTTGGCTATCTGACACTGAGAGAGGATCAAGATCAACTGCAAAGAAACAATATCATTAAAAGTGGTTTCATTAATGAGGACCGCAGTGCACGATATTCAAAAGCCGATGAAAATGAACCTTCTGGAGTTAACAAAGTTCTCAAAAATACTATAAAATGTCTTGATATCACAAACATGGCTCAAACTGTGAACAAACGATCACTGGCATTGAAAAATGCTCAATATTTGTACGAGGAATACCGGACAATAATTCCCACACACTTTCTAAGCAACGTCTCTAATCACTGTTGGAGAATGCATTTCGATGTGATGTCCTCTGATAACAGCTTTCATGGTCATCTTGGTCCCGTCAAATTAACTGGGGGTCTTCTACAAGGACCAAAATCGTTGAGAGGTCCGTTGCAAGTACTGCAATCTCGGCCATTTAATGGAGAGTTTTCAACGGACTTGGTTTGTCTTCCAAGCGTCTTCTTGATCGGATTTCCCAAATGTGGATCAACGTATTTTTGGTGTTTTTTGAAGACCTTGCTCAGATCTGCCACAGATACTAGTATGCAGTCTCCGATTGAGATCGAAAAAGAGCCTCACTTTTGGGTGAAAGGTGCTGCAAACGTAACTCGATACATAAAAACTCCGAGAGCCAAAGATATCGGTGAATACTTACTAAATTTTCTGCATGGCTTAAAGAAACTCAGGGAAACTGCTGGCTCCTTTAATGTTCCCTTTGTTGATGGATCTCCCAATACCATATTCAACTGGCCCAGATTTGATCAGCAGCATCCACCTGACGTCAATTACTGTATCGTTCCGTCAGTTTTACCCGAACTGTTGCCAGGATCAAAATTTGTTGTAGTCATGCGGAATCCGCTTCACATGCTGTATTCTTCATTCTGGTTCTCCTGTACCGGATTGGGACACACTCTGACCAGAGAAGTGCAGGAGAAAGCACCGACAATATTCCATCAAAGAGCCAAGTCTAAAATCGATCGATTTCTGAACTGCATGGTGGACGAACAGCACCCACGACCATGCTCTATTGAGGACAAAGATTCTTATAGTGTGTGTATTCGACAAAGGCTGCATTTGCTAGACACTTGTGTGGTGGACATAACATACATTGAGTTTGAGGACCCCCTACCAGAGTGTGGAAAAGCAAGGATTGATACCGTTCTATACTTCTCTCACATTCGCAAATGGTTGAGTATTGTTCCAAGATCTAGCATGTTTTTTCTAAGCCTGGAGAAACTTATTGCAGAACCAAAAACTGTTGCATCTGAATTGTTGACCTTTTTGGGATATTTTCCAAGCAAAAATATTCTCAAACGGTTGGAGGTTGCCGATTCTTTGTGTTTGAGTTCGGAAAATGTGCAGAAGATTATTGATTACAAACGAGACCCCAAGCTCACAATGAAGGAAGACACTACAGATATGTTGCAGACATTTTTTGAACCTTTTAATTCATTATTATCTGATCTGTTACATGATTCTGCATTTAATAATTATTGGTGAGAATAAATTTTAATGTGGTAGGCATAATTATGACATCACACACAATTAGCGGCTCGACCCCGAGGTATCAGTTGTGGCAGCCGCCGCCTTCATTGGGAGGGCGGCGAAGTTATGATTGCTGTCACATGTGTGGCCTGGAATCGAGGCTATATCTATGACGTAGCTATATTAAACCAGAAGATGTCGTCCACTGGTACTGGTGCAAGCTCTGCTCCTTGTGTGCACAGTTTCTACTTCCTTCAAGACGCTCTACTACCAGACTTTCTAACGTCAAGATCAGGAGATACTCGTGGCCCAAGCATGGAGACCTTGCTCACAAGAATCTCACAATATGCAACCGAGAACCCAGCCAAATTTATTGCACTTTCCAGTTTCTTTGTTCTCGGTGGAGTGCCTATTATTGGTTTTCTGGCTTATGCTGTGGCTACTATCGTAGCTAGCCTCATTGGAGCAGTTGTGTTGGAGCTCATTCTGTTAGGAATTGGGATAACTGGCCTCGTATTTGTACTCCTCTTTGTGACATGCATATCGTTGTGTGCTACGTCTATCTTCATGGCCGTCTACTATAGCTATCAGGTGGCCAGCAAAACATGGAGTAAGAGTAAGAGATCCCTCGCTTGGCCTGTTCGACGTCCCCCCAATACAGTAACTGACCAAAACGACGAAACACAATCGAACACCGAACAATCTGAAGAGACATTTGACAAAACAAAGTAAGGTGAGTTCTTTGTGTGAATACCGCCATTAACATTGCCTCCTTTTGTCACTGATATTGCTTTGTTTTTCTCTGTAGGCCCAATTCTGATCTTGGCCACATGGCACAATCATTCGCAAGAGCCACACAGAGCAATCACAATCACCTGTCCCACACACATGACTTTTTACGAACAGCAATTATGACTTTGTTTCTGTCTACCTCAATCTTTGCAATGTCTATTTTTGTGATTTTTACCGGCTATTTTGTCGTGCACTTTACATGACGTACACATGTGCACATGCATAATCAACACATGTCTAACTGTAATCATTATAAATGTAAAATCATAAATCGTACAGAATAATGTGATATTGATATTAAGTAACTACAGCTGATTCGCTATGCATGAGTGAGTATCGGCTAATAAAATCAGACGTGAGTTCGGGTTTCAGTTCCTTGATAGCCTTCCAATGCAGCTGGCCGACATTCTCTACTAGGCCTCCGGGGAAGCGCAGCTCCATCTCTATATAGCCAAGCCACAGACCTGAACATGAATGAAGACACAACAATTAATGTATTAATAGCGTACTATTACGCAAGGTACAAGGTTGACAGGTGTACAACACATGGTTTGCTCTGTGGTCACAATGAGCTAGATTTTCCCTCAATGATAACGATCCACAGACTAGAAGTGATGTATTATTACTGCACTGGTGCTATACTAGCCTAATTAACCTGAGCATGTCCATGCATGCATATAAAGCTGGGAAAGTTAAACTCACGCGATCTAATACTTAGTGGCAAACATAAGTAAAAGAGTGCGGGATAGCGGGGGAGACAGTGGGGGATAGTGGAAGAATGGAAAATATTGGAGAGAATGAAGAGAGAGTGAACACACATACCTGGGTGAGAGGATCCATAATCGGCTAACGCCCTTTGATAAAGCTCCCGCAAATGTTTGAGACTCTGTCCGTCTGACCTCTCCAGCAAACCCCTCCTCTCAAGATGGATGCAGCGCTCGTACAGACAGTGGGGGACAGGCTGCCTCTCAGATAGTAGACTACACAGGGAAGAACAAAATGGTGATGAGGAGGAAGAACAAAATGACCGGGTGAAAGGAAACTATGCATGGAAAGTTTGCAGAGACATCGTATACCAGGACCACATAATTAGAAACAGAACATTCTTAGCCTATAAGCACATCATTATTGTAGCACTATCAAAACTGAAAATCAGACGTTCGCAACACAAATTAATGATAACCTCTTAAACTTAGCTACGAAAAACAGGCCTGATTTTGAAAAAACACCCCAATAATTATAAATAGCCCACGTTTTTTTCAGAAAATGGACAACTTGGACCTGAAATATATATTACACGTCCGTACCTCTTGTACGCGTTCCTTGTTTTCTTGACTCCTCCCACACTATATGACCATTCCAAATAGCGTACACTCATAGCCTCGTACACAGCAGCCACACCACTGGCCACACCCCCCTGGAGGAGGACGTGTTGCTGTGTGCACAGTACCAATAGCAATTACAAACCTTGAATAACGACTCAATTTCTTTTTCTTTTATCTCATTCTCAAGTGCATGGTTGACCCAGAACTCCCATATTGGTAAGGTGTGCTGGGGCGGGGAAAAGAGGATAGATTCAATCTATGATAAGCTTCATCAAGAGTTTGTTGAACTTTAATTTTGGCTTCCTATATTGAATTCATTAATGGGAAGTACATGTATGCACATATGCGTGAGATGTTCGATTGCAAGAGTTCAGTTGTTCACAGGAACCATCATACTGTAATTGGAATACTGTTACCATTTTCCACATATGTTCAATCGCTAGCTATACACACGAGTGGTAGGTGTGTCTGTCCAGATCGATGTAATATACCTGTTTGTCAACTTGATCTAGTGCCTGTCGACACAACTGCCCCACTTTCTCCGAGCAGCTGGAGAGTCTTGCAATCCAGAGGGGGAGGGAAGAGGGGTAAGCCCCTGTCCCTAGCTCACTAATGGATGCAGCCTCTCGACTCAGACCCAGTGTCAGCATAGTGTCTATATACTCCTTATACTTGGCCTCAGAGAGATGGCCATTTAGAGAGGCTTGCTTGAATGCAGTCAGCATTCGACGAACAGCCTGAAACAGAAATGCGTGGTGTGTGTAGACCATCACGAGGGAAGCAAATGGAATTTACTGATAGCAAATGAATCAGACAGATAACGCGCAAAAATGCTAGACAAATTGATTAGAATGTTCACTATTACACAGTGGATACGGTAAAGTATGTATTATACAGATTTTTGCTATTTGGATTCAGCAGAAATGTTCGTGTTTCAATGCCAGGAAACCAAACCCAAATACCAGTGCATGGGAGTTTATCCCAGTTTTAATATTTCCGCGTTAACTGCTCTGCCCTCGAAAAACGCGAAAATTTCCCGCTATACGGTATATCCTCAGGCTAAAGGTGTAGTTGTACAGTATGAGCTAACACACGTCTCACTTGTACACATGTGTGTAGTACCTTCTTCCTAAGACTGCTGGGTGCATTGTCGACCCTCTCTCTGCACCAATGGAGGTAGCCGTCCCAGTGCTGCATGACCAGGGATTGGTCATCACCCGCCCTTGCTATTCCCTCTTGAAACAACTCCTCTGTTTGTCTCTCCATCTTCTCAGTCTGAGCATCTGAAAACAAAAAGGGCCAGACAGGATATTAGACTAAATAAACAATGTCCATAAATAAGAATCTAGCCAAGAATCTAGCCAAGTGTCAATAGGTGCAGACTAGCAAGCTTCCCAAGCATGTAAATGAAGAATCAAAAGCTATAATTATGTAGCAAAGGTTAAGAACTCCGACAAGAATGTTCATTTATAAGTGACCCTGGTATTCCTCCTCTGCTCCTGATACTCACCTGTCAGTGGGTTATCTAGCCCCTCCCATTGTCTCCTGGCCAGCGCCTGCCAGACTAGGGGGTGGGTGGGGAAAGTCCCCTCGACACTGCGCACACACACACACAATACAGTCAGGTTAAAGATCGGTCTAAGAATGTTTTATCGCTCACTCTTTGTATACTTGATCCTGCAGAGAGTTGGTGTCATGAAAGAGTAGAACAACAGGCAGGAAAGAGAGCCGGAACTCAACATCAACTGTAGAACAAGACACAAACAACGTTGAAAGCAGCCAACATACACATCATAGAGAGAGATTCAACAAGGATGTGTACCACAAACAGTTCACCATTGAAAGAAACTAAAGGAGAAAGTCGAAACTGACAAGTGGTTATTCGTATTCCATTTGCAAAATGTATGCTATATAATAAAGAAAGAGAAAGAGTTGGAAATAGTGGGGAAGATAATATGCATCGGGAAAATCAGTTTTCATGTTGGATACAAATATAGCAGACAAAATAATGATAAATGAGACGCTGTTCGTGTATGTACATAACGCACGCTGAATGTTAGTGACTGCCTGCTGATAGACCAATGAGGCGGCCTTGTTGGACAGGAACTGGTCGGAGGAAGGCTCCTCACTCTCAGCCATGTCCACCCCCAGCACAGCACGCCTCTTCTTCACCTGGGAGAGTCGGGAAGAAAGGGAGAGAGAAAGTGGGGGAGATACAGCGTGAAACGTGGGGATGGACGACACCACGACACAAATAAAGGAGATGAAGGGACATCATTGTACCTACATGTACCATACCACTGTAACAGCTAACTAATAATACACCTATGGAAAGAATTTGTGTGGCTAAAATTCATGCAATGGTTACAGCTGGCTCTACTCCTGTCAGTCCTGTGCCACCATCGGGCACAGGGATACGATTGCCTACCGTATTAAGCACAGACTACTGATTAAGTGATCCTAATACTGGCAACTCTACACATACCTTGTCTGTGTGCAGCAGCTCCATTCTAAAGTAC
Organism: Halichondria panicea; assembly: GCF_963675165.1. NCBI lineage: Eukaryota > Metazoa > Porifera > Demospongiae > Suberitida > Halichondriidae > Halichondria > Halichondria panicea. The sequence goes on from NC_087393.1 coordinate 4,779,783, forward strand.
TAGAAGAGAGAAAGAAAACACAATAAAGATAGAGCACACACTATATAGGAGCTAGTAGCCCTCACTTCAATCCAGAGGTGTTTGGATTGGGGGTTGGTTCGCAGTCCTTGCTGAAGGAGGGATCTCGCAGATGACATATCCTTCATATCCTCAAACTCAAACTTGGCAGCCATTACCCATAGACCTGTGTGAAAGTATTGGAAAGTATATGTGTTGGGTGGTTTAAATTGGGAGTGTGTGTGTGTGTGTGTGTGTGTGTGTGTGTGTACAGAATACAGAAACATTTTTATCCATTTGTATTATTGCTTTTGCATCACTAGAGGCTAACAAAACAATTTCATATGGTTACAAACAGCTACTGGAACTAAACATTCAACCAGCCTCTCCCCACTCCCCTCACCTGGGTTGTTGGGATGTATGGCCAGTGCTCTCCCAAAGGTGCGACTGAGAGACACCTTGTGTCCACACTGTTTCGAGAACTCTATGTGCTGTAACCATAGCTTCAGGTCACCTTTGAACTTTTTCAGGGCACGCTACGAAATCAAGTTAAAAATAACTGTGCAGGTATTGAAAGCAATTTAATGAGAACTTACATTGAACAGTGAGTGTATTCTGTTCAGAATGCCATTCTCTGCATCATACTTAGTGGTAGGTACTCCCAATCTCTGTAAGAAAAATAAATGCACTAATCATAAAAATGACACCACCTCACAGTGCATGACGCTACGATTATGTAGCTTTGAAGTTAATTCCAAGAGAGCACTCCCGGATTAGATGGGACCGTAAAAGCAAGTCTCTAATAAAAACAAGTTCTCTCAAAAGCTCAAGTGCTTAGCGATGTTACAGTATAATCCGAAAGAGTTGGGAACTTAATTGCATGCAAACTATACTGCACAAACTACGGAGAGAACAAAATTATATAAACAGGTTTGAACAAGATAGGAAGTGCTTTGCTATGGCTTACAAGTAACGGCACTGTGCAGGTGCAAGGCTAAACTATAGCTGTGTACTCTTAATACCTGATACAGTATTAATAATAAAACGTACTTTCTTCCTGTGCTGTCTCAGCTGCTCCAGATGCATCTCGTACTGCACAGCTGCTAGGAAGTCCTCCTTACGAGCCGGCCTCCTCAACAGCTTGTACTCATGGTTACGTCTACGCCTCACAATCTGTCTGAGAGTCAAAAAAAGTAAATTGCTTGTCGAGTGTCTTCCTTTGATTTTTTTTATTATGCTCACTTAATTTCGTCATGAGTGAATATCCCAGAGCTCTCCAGCTCTTCCAATTGAGGGAGCATGGACTCCAGGTTCCTATGGACTACCTCAGCCATTGCCACACGAGTGAGGGACAGAGAAAACGGTGATAAAAGAACTGCTCTAAAGAAGAAGAGACTCTTTTGCAAACCACGTGGCTTGCTACTAATGCCCTTTGACCCCTGCCCCTCCCCCCTTTCAAGCCAGCATGGTCCAATAAAAAGAACTTGACTTATGTACCAGTACAAAGACATGGTTTAGACACTTGCTTACTAAAAGGAAGAGAAACAAACTAAACAGGACAATGGTTGCTTCAGTGAGTGCATCAGAGCCTAAGAAGGTGACCACAGTTAGGAGCAAGGGTCACAGATGGTATTTGGGTGGACTGGCTTCTGCAGGAGCTGCAGCCTGTACTCATCCTTTGGACCTGCTCAAAGTCAGTAACTGACACCATCTCTGCAACCAACTGTAATCTACGGGATGCTTGGATAAGCCTTTAATACGGGCGGTGGCTGACATTTAATTTTATCCATCCAGCAAGTATTAAGCCATTGTGTAAATGTTCTGCTGTACATTTGAAAGCTGTGACTAAACTGGTGTTGATTTGAAATGCATCATTGTCAAAATAACTTTTAATGACTATAGCCTCGTACTTTTTCCCAAAATTCTACTGTTCTTTTAGCTACCTTTGGGAGCCGGTCGTAAAGCATTCAGTAGCTCTCAGAATGGCCTATTGTATATCTACTGTGATTAGATTTGACAAAAGCAAAAATGTTAATATTTTCGTCATCTGCAGGTTCACTTGCAAACCCAGCAAGAGGTAGTGCAAGGTTTTGTAGGTACCACGTTCAATGTTGTGAAGCGCCATGGCTTCCTCACTCTCTATAATGGACTCTCTGCATCTCTCTCCAGACAGGTCAGCCATTGTAGAGTACAGAGGATTTCTAGTTAGTTGATTTATGCTATTTATTAACAAGGGTGTCGACAACTTCAGACGAGTAGGGAGGCTCTGAGGTTGGCAAGGAGCACTGACTCTTAATACACAACCAATATGGTATTAAGAAACTGGGGGGGGATTCACAGCTCCTGGAGCCCCCTATTGCCTACGGGCTTGATTTAAAGTGCAGCCAACCATGAACACCTCATCCACACACACTGTTTGTGTGCAGCCAACCATGACACCTTTGTTGTGTGCGTGTGTGTTTACTTGCCTAATGCAATTAGTGGTCTGGTTGGCTGCTCCAGCTAAAAAGCATTCAAACAACTTGAAAGTCCTCTGTATTCCCAGTGCTATACTGCACATCAACTAGTGGGTGTCGGCCGTATGCAGCCAACTACATTCATGACTGTTATGTTGACTGCAGCTTTCGTACTCAACTATTCGGTTTGGAGTGTACGAGATTCTACGGCCTGAGCTAGCTGCCAGGAACGGAGGTCAGTGAAGTGTATTCGGTCACTAGGTATTTGATCACATGAGATGTTTGCTTCCTGCACTGCTTTCAACTTTACATTCACTAGCATAATTTTATAATGATGTACAAGATTGCAAGCTAGATTAATATATAATCCTTTAGTCTTACAGACCTGTCTGTAGTATTGTTTTTCAAATACTATAACATGTGTTGTATGACCTATACATTGCATTTTCAGGTACGATTCCGTTCTACCAGAAAATCCTACTAGGAGCATTCGGAGGTGAGATATTGTAATTTCAATGATTCTGTTTCATTTTCTGGAAGGTGGTTTGGAAATATACCATTCTTAATGTGAACATTTTATGCTTTCAGAATTGAATTCACGGAATTCAAGTTATGGCGACTGAAAGAGTAGTTCCGTAGCCATAATTATCGTATAACTAAGTACCGCTTCCTTATTTGCATGGGCACTGCTGCTATCATATGCAGTGCCCTGTGTGTACTGACCCTACATAGACTCTCACTCTCTTGTATCCCCTACTCCTCCTTCCCCCTCTTCCCCACTGTTGTTAAACTACTTAACCACAACCCTATCCGCTAGTATAGTCACAAGCATGCAAATGCATGAGTGTGTGTGTTCTGTATAATACCAGGAACTGATTGTATTTGCAGGTCTTTGTGGAGGGATAGTGGGAAGCCCGTTTGATGTCATCAACATACGGTATTAAAACACTTATCAACACAGTTGTCTCAGATCGATGCACCCTTTCATAAAGCTAAGCATGCGCTTCAGATACATAACATTTTAAAAGAGGCGTGGCTGTATTGTGACGTGGTACATATTCATACAGAATGCAAAATGATGTCAAGTTGCCTCCTGAGAAAAGAAGAAGGTATAGTCTGTATCAACAATAATAAGTGCCATTATATGAGTTCCCTTCATGCAGATACAAGCATGTCATCGATGGTATCAGAAGAGTCGCAGTAGAAGGTAAGAACATTGCCATGTACAGTGTACATAGAATGCACCGTGTGCACTGTGTTAATTGTGTATAATATTGTACTCACCCTCTTTGCTTATTCCAGAGGGATTCTTCAAGCTGTGGACTGGAGCTTCTCTCAATATCTGCAGAGCCATTCTCATGACACTATCTCAGGTACTAACCTCGTTAAGTGTGCTGCTAGGCAGGGGCTTACTTTCCTGTTACCTCGTTAAGGGTGCTGCTAGGCAGGGGCTTACTCTCCCGTTACCTCGTTAAGTGTGCTGCTAGGCAGGGGCTTACTCTCCCGTTACCTCGTTAAGTGTGCTGCTAGGCAGGGGCTTACTCTCCCGTTACCTCGTTAAGTGTGCTGCTAGGCAGGGGCTTACTCTCCCGTTACCTCGTTAAGTGTGCTGCTAGGCAGGGGCTTACTCTCCCGTTACCTCGTTAAGGGTGCTGCGGCTTACTCTCCCGTTACCTCGTTAAGGGTGCTGTGGCTTACTCTGCTGTTGAGGGTTCTAATAGGCTTACGTAATAGCTGTCGGTGTATAGGTAAACATGATATTGCTCATACACTCTCTTTATACTAGTCTCATGGTTTACCTTGTTCTAGGTGCTACTAGTACTAACTCTCTCACAGCTAGTATACCGGGTTTCAAATGTGAGATTCCGAATTGCGAGTTTTCGTTCGCATAGATCGCACACGAAAGACTCGCAAAGGAGAGAAGAGCAGCGCATGCAATTGTTAGAAGTGCAATAAGTATCATTTGCAATTGATTAACTACGCATTCTCAACCCGATATACATGTACGCCCGATATACATGTACGGTAATTATTAGTCAATTTCGGCAAAAGACCAGCTCTGAAATTGTATAATGTACCCAAATTTCTCTGGTTCCCAATACAAGGCTTTAATAGCAGTGTTGATATTCATATCTTAACCATGCAGTGCACAAATGATAGTATCTGTTATTGTGACAATGTATGCATATAGTGAATGAAAATGAAACTAGTAATTAAATGCTAACATCCTATAATTATGTACTTGTTCTTACAAGGAAGTTATAGTGGGATTATGCACGGCATTTGTTTTTGGTGTCATAGTTACGTAGTCATCTGCCTCGAAAAACTCTTCAAGCTGCCACTGCAAGGTTTCAAACGTAGGTCTCTTGCCAGGGTCTTCATCCCAGCAATTTAACATTATCTTATAGAGACTTTCTGGGCAGAACAGCGGCTTGCTCATTCGATAACCTGCTCTGAGCTTCTCAACCACTTGTGCATTTGAAACACCAGGATAGGGAGAACGACCAAACGTGGCCAACTCATACAGTAGAATACCGAAAGACCAAATGTCAGACTTGATCGTAAATCTGTTTTTAAACATCGCCTCAGGGGCTGTCCACTTGATGGCGAATTTGTCACTGGATGAAGCTTCGTACCACCCACCCTCTGCAACCTGTCTCAACTCTCCAAGCAAACAGAAATGTTCTTGTCCAACCACAATATTTCTCAGTGCTAAATCTCGATGTATATACCCGTGCTCCTCAAGGGAAGCCATTACTTCAGCTATCTGCGTGGCAAGTTTCATCACTTGGGATAGAGTTAAACTATTTTTATTGCTTTGAATGTAGTCGTTCAGGGTTCCTCGTTCTTTAAGCCCTGTAATAAGGGTCTGCTTATTGCCTGTAGCATAAAACTGGATCGATTTCGATTGCTGGATTTTTTTCGGGAGAAAACTGTCGATCGTGTCTAGTAGTTCGCTTGGAGGTAGAGTGTTCGGGTTTAGTTTCCTCGCTACTACAGTGAGCTTTGTCCGATAGTTGTTTTGTGAATCACCAGTGGGAGAGTAGTGGCCTCTAAGAACTATTTTAGTTGGCTTGCTTTTCGATTCTGGTTTTTTTGCTTCACCGTGTATCTTTTCCTCGACTTCTTGTATGAGCGCGTCCTTTCCATCGAGAGTTAGTTTCGTGTCTGCTCTCGTTTGTGGTTCAATAAGGGTCGTACTGAATTTCTTCATGACCTCTCCCACCCTCTGTAGTACAGGACCTTTAATGCTCATCACTTCTCCTTTTGTTCCGTTTTTAAGGCCACTATTGGTATACTCCAAACAGGTTGTCATCTGTAGCTGCAGTATCTCTACGCTCTCTTGGTGAGCTGATAGCTCCTGTAGCTTGTTTTGTGTTTTTGTTTCGAGGAGTTGTAGAATTTGCTCTTTTCTCTGATCGAGTTGTTTGTGCAAATCTTGAATTTCCTTTTTTATGTCAGTCTCCGCGGCTACTTTTTGATCGTTGATCTCTTTTGCTCTCGTATCGAAGGCTACTAGAGCTTCTCTGATTGTAGTGAGTTTCTCTTTGATTGGCTGTAGGCTAAAAGCAATCTCATGTTGGTGTTTATCAAAGGCATCTTGTACGAGCTCAAAATAGTGACCTTTGTGGCAATTCATGGAGCAAACAGTGCAGATGAGCTTTGAGCAAGAGTTGCAGTAGATCTTGAGTTTCTTGTTGGGGTGTTTTTTGCATCGAGGCGTCTGTTTTGAAGGAGCTAGCATCGTGGTATCAGCCGTCACTTTGAGCATGGGTACTATTTGATGTTCTGCAAGCTCACCCCACATTTTGTGCATTTCTGAGCAATTTTTGCATACAAAGTTCTGGCATTCGCGACAGTACCCTACTGCTTGAAATTTCTTGCATTTCTCACAATTGGATTCATGTACTTTAGCGAGAGCCTCATGAACTTCGAAAAGGTGATCGATATAAAAATCAGTGTGAAGGTCAGCCACTCCGCCCTCCGGTAATGTAGCCACATTTCGACAAGTGGGACAAGTTATGGATTTGCTAGTCTCGTCTTCAACAACTAGTTCTTCGAGACATGGTGACGTACAGAAGACATGAAAGCAAGGTAATACTCTAGGCTCCTTAAATTGGCTCAAGCAAATAGAGCACTGCAGTTTAGTATTGATTTTTTTCGCTTCTTCTTTGGCAGCTATTGGCAAATTTTTTGCCATTGCAGTTCAACAGTTCGATATAGATAGACTTGTACAACAACTATACAGCTCGCTTTTTATAGCTTCTTGGTTTCAAGGTATTTCTTGTGTATTATTTTGAACATGTTTTGATGGGGATATTTTAAAGGTTATATTCTGAATACAACATGTAGATTTGAGTATACAAACATTAAGAATTGGTCCATATTCTAAGAGAGCTCATCTGTTATGATGACAGCGCTAGTTGCTTGTCTCTAAAGTGTCCCAATTATCTGTGTTTATTTATCGTGTGAGTTATGATATAGCTCACATTTGTTTTCAATTCACAGTAATATTTATATCTCAACTGCAGATTGCTTTCTATGAGCAAGTGAAGCAGATGTTACTGGCTACTGGGATCTTCAAGGACAACCCTGTCACTCACTTCACATCAAGCTTTGTAGCTGTGAGTACTGATTTGTGTACATCATTATGTTACACAGGTGGTTTCCCCTCACAATGCCTCTAATTTGTAGTGCAGTGAATCCTGCTTTTATTACCACTCTATTGATCATGAGATCACCATGCAAGTACTGTACCTAGGCTTATACCCTAAAGAGACCACCACTCTATTGATCATGAGACCACTCAGCACTGTCCCCACAAAACTGGAGTCTCACACTATTGACCTCCCTCAAGCGTCCACCTCTATATAATTATTTTTTAGGTTGATATTATAATCATTGCAAATAATGTGTATAATTTATTTATTGCTAAAACTAGTGCACGCACACCCACCCACCCACCCACCCACACACACACACACACACACACACACACACACACACACACACACACACACAGGGTATGGTTGCCACTGCCGCCACACAACCAGTAGATGTTCTTAAAACAAGGATGATGAATGCACAGCCAGGAGAGTACAAGTCAATCATGCAATGCTTTCTCTATACAGCAAAAACGGGACCCTTAGGTTTCTTCAAGGTACAGTCAATTGTCTCAATCTTTTGTTGACCTGCTAAATCTGTAAACTCACACTAACATACCTCACACTAACATACGGCACATCTTTTATTATTGCTTATTGCTTTGAAAGGCCATTTATGTATTCAGAAGAAAAAGCATATAGGGGGGTTATATTGTAGCTAGCCTTTGTCAAAATGGGCTGTTATGTTAGCTGAGTTAGGGTTGTGCACTTTCACCATTAGAATATGCAATATAGCCCTTTGAAGTGCCATCTATAGCGTATATTTTGCAGTTTTGGTAAATTGCATGTTACATGGTTATGACTTGTATTGTTTTTCTCACTACAGGGATTTGTTCCAGCTTTTATTCGACTCGGACCTCACACAATCCTAACTTTTGTATTCTTGGAACAACTTAGAATTCTGTTACCCAAATAATATATTGTTTTCTATTAATTTTGTACATCATAATTATTGCGTAATAATAATAATAATTATGTCATAATTATTATTATTATGTAAATACAAAATAGATTATGATTCAAATGTGACAAAAAGTTCAACTGTAGGTTATGAGTTCAGAATAATCTCAAGTTCTTGACCTTCTTTCAGTCTTTGTACATCCTTGTCTTTGCGGACCAGTACGTTGGGTAGTTTACGAATCTTTGCCACATCAGATGAGGTCAACTCAAACTCCTCACAAATGGCCGCCAACAGAGACAGATAAGTCAGAGATGAGAGCTCCACTTCTACAAAATCGGTCTCCTTTTCTGCAACACGAATTTTAAATGTCACTCCCGGTTTTCTTGAATCGTTTACAGCTAGTTTAGGCACACCTTTCTCTAAATTCCCATTCATTTTAACTGGTACAATAGTACCACCAGTTATATGGTCGTCTTCCACTTCAACATCGTAATACGGAAATACAGGATTCTTTAAATAGTTCGGAACAATAGGTAGGGGGTTGGTATTTTCTAGGGTACATTCTTCAATGGCCTCGGTCGACAATCGAGACGTGAATACTTCACGAACTTCGGAAGATGTTGCCAATTGCAATGGATGTTCCCCTTTGTGAGTTTCTATTGCTACATCCGCACCACTCTGCAGAAGATGCATCACAACAGGCGCATGTCCTCTCTTGCATGCCCAGTGTAGAGCTGTCCTGTAGCAGAAAAAAAAATATGACGACATCACGATTACTAAATTCATTGCTTGCTCTATAGATGATTACTTATAAGGCCTCTTATTGAACCTACCAGCCGTTCATACTGTTCTGGGAATTGATGCTCACTCCACTTCTCAGCAGCTTCTGCACAGCGTGAAGATTTCCAATGCATGCTGCTTCTCTCAGCTCTGCCTCCATTAAAATTTCAATTTTACTTTAGCAAGGGGCTTTCCCTTCTATTTGTATATGCGACCCCGCCCCTTTATAATTATGAAGGAAGGAGGCGTGGCCCTTGGTGTGGTCTAACCTTGTCAAGAGATGATCGCAAGATCTCTTTGAGCCAAGTTAGTGTGATTTTTAGACACAACTGGAAGTTGAGATGAGCTCAAGTGAGCCAGCTGATTCGTCTCTCAAGAGACCGAGCAATGGTGAACACTTGCCAGCTACCTACACACTCACCAACATTGCAGGGGACAATGGAATACTTGCTGATCATGAAAACCATAAATCGGGAGATCTGAATAATATCGACTCGTCTGAGCTGAGTGATGAAGGGGACATCGAAATTGAGCACCTAAGTTCTGGCTATGACGGCAACGCACAATCCCCACACGCTGTTCGCGGTAAACGAACCGTAATAAACATTTGGCAGAAGGCGATACTGGAAGACTATTTTCGCAATGGAATGACGAGCGCTTCGATGCAACTTCACTCTCTTCACGTGGCTGCAGCGGAAAAGACCGGACTAGACCTCGGTGTCATCAAGGTCAGAGTGCGTGCGTATGGATGTATATATGGATGTATAGTGCTTACTACTGAGTTGTGTGTAGACAGCATTGTGTATAATTATTAAATTAACCTCATGATTGCATAAGATTAGTTACCCCAGAATTCCAGCGTAGTAATTATATTCTCCATTGAGCTATATACCAAGATGGTTTTGCCAATAATAATAAAACTTGTTGGAAAGTTACCCACCATAGTCTTGCATTGTTACAGAAACAATAACAATATAATTATATGCACTTTCAACCGGCCATCCTAACCTCACCCACTATATGATAGAACTGGATCAGAAATCGAAGGAGGCCTGCAGCTGCCAGGAGTGCTGAGAGACTCACAAGCCTCATTTCGGCCACCTCTGTTTCAACCACCCCACTCAGTGTGCCCTCAATGCTACCTCCCATCCCAATAATTTCCTCAAGCATGGCCATGTCATCCATTTTGACCCCTTCCAACCATCCTCCTCCTAGCCTAGTGGATGTGTCTGCAGTTCTAGCTCCACCGGCAACCAAAAGACATAATATGGAACCACGTGAGTTCTCACAAGTGTGTGTGTGTGTGTGTGTGTGTGTGTGTGTGCGTGGGTGTGATTTTTCTCTCCTTTTCTCTGTACAGATGCTGCTAGCCCTACAATTCGAGTACTGAAAACTGTACCACCTTCACACAGTGCACCACAGGCGTCACAGGCTGAAACACAGTTTCTTGTTAAAGTGCGATTGTCTGAAGTCGATGATGAAGATTTTGTAGAAGTGGAGCTCTCATCTCTGACTTATCAGTCTCTGTTTGCGGCCATTTGTGAGGAGTTTGAGTTGACCTCATCTGATGTGGCAAAGATTCGTAAACTACCCAACGTACTGGTCCGCAAAGACAAGGATGTGCAAAGACTGAAAGAAGGTCAAGAACTTGAAGTCGTCATAAACTCAACCCGTCTTCGTGGTTACCATGGCAATTCCATCGTATCCAATGACAACATGCCTCCGGGAGTTTCGTTGCAAAATTTATCGAGTGGACATTTCATTACCCCGTAGAACACTTCAATACACATCACTATATAATACAGATACACATCATCATTCTTCTGTCTTATAATTATTATAAATAGTCTGAGATTAAAATCACCTGATTTTTTTTAATTGGTTATTGATCTTATCATAGACCAACAGATGTTGGTAGACAAACAACATAATACAGCATGTATAGTAACATAAGAGAACAAAATTACGTAGTGTGATTGAAATGAGACTTAATTTGCTGAGATGAACAGACACAGGAAACACGTAATACGTGTACATACAATTACGATCGTACAGCTATACTGTTAGGAAATTTCGCTTTTATCAATTGTCCAGTTTGATAAGCAGTTAGAAACTTGAAAGCAGTTTTTCGATCTTCACATTGTAACAGAGAAATGATACTAGCCAGCATTGTAAGTCCATCAAAAATGTATTCGAACAGCATGACAGGTAGTAGCAGCAACATAAGCACTATGTTCAGAGGTAACTGGACAGCTCTTAGCAACATTTCAGACATTTTTTGGTAGGGTTCTATAGGGAAATCTGGGGAGGACAAAGACAATACAATAGTGAACACTTGAGAGTTTTGACTTGCTTTTTGCTAGTCTGAATGCAACTGCTTAGTTTAGATCTACTATCTATAGCTATAATTATATAAAGCTAGCTGGCAGGCTTGTACCAAGGTTCAAGCTACACAGGTAGGCACACACCACTCACCAGATATTCTTAGAATCACTGAAAGGTGTATGAGCTCCAATCACTTCACACTGCTTCTCCAAAAATTTTAATAGTGGAAAATGAATTTTGTCAAACTTGTTTTATCCTCATCTACACAGCATGTGTGTGACGTATGCCACATATGCTGGACTCGTGCACACAATCATTCATGCACATGCGCTCTAGACTGTTTGGCATGTGCGTTGAACATGCATGTTGCATAATGGCTGCAAATGACTGCATTACATGTGCTCAATAACAATGAATAGGTTTACAACAATGGCTGTAAGTTGGTTAAAAGTTTGATACAGAAGTGAGTCCTCTCTCAGCGAAAAATTTATGTCTTTTCTTGTCCGGGTTTTCAGATTTCGGGGCAAAGAACGAGCTGATCTTGGCAATACCAGCACTGTCCTCGTCTTCATCATCATCAGGCCTGTGTATGTGTGTGGGGGGAGGGGGGGATTTATGTCACATATAGTATTGAACTTTCCTACATGTATATTGGTGGAAAAGCAGGGTTGGTTTCAATGCACAAAGAAAAAGTTATAAAATGAGCTAATTAGTTACCTCACCATTGCACATCGACTGCCTTTGCGTCCAGTATCGTCTGACAGGTGGCCCAGCTGAACCTCACCACAGTAGGGTAGCCAAACACAGGGTCTATGTTCCTGCCCAGCCAAGACTTAGTGTTAGGGTCTAATGGGAGTGCAATCAATCAGTGTACATACAATTACAATAATTATATTTAATAACAAAATGCTTAAAATACCATTAACACAATGTCACCATACACCAACAATACATGTGAAAAAAGCTCATGAAGGCAGTGCAACCAATAAAGAGACTATTGTCAAGTACTCTCCTGTTGTTGTTGTTAACTACAGAAAATGCTAATCAGAATGTCACCTGATACTGTACCACATTAGTTCTAGGTTATCCCATAACAGGGTTTCATGCATCAGTAATATTGGTAATACACAGATAATTACCATGAGAACATTGTGGACTCAACCACAGGCTCCATGTAGCCTAGTAGTAGCTCCATGTAGCCTGACCCAGAGGAAGTATGACAGAGTACCATCGATTAGGCTTGGTCACATACAAAAATTCAACAGTAGAGTCATTGTTGCACGTGACCAATTACCTCTAATCGAGGTTCAGAGGTACACATGTCGGACCTCCTCTGGCCTTGACCAAAAAACTTTGGGGGCTACTGAAAAGTGTTATCAAGGCATCTTTAGAACTTCTTGAAGAGCTAATAACTTTTTATTGAGCTAAGGCCAAAAAATAAAGGAGGGTAGGTACATTGTAGAAGGAATGTGTGTGAATCAAAGATAAATCAAACTGTTAACAACATGTTGATGACAACGCCATCACCTCATGAATGGGGCTGGCAATGAGGTAATATATACACAGCAGCGGAGTACTCTAGCAACATGAGCGTATGAATAACATAAAAATCAGTGAGAACACTCCACTTATCTTAGAAATGACATCAAACCCATGTACCAGGTTGATGTACCATCGCTTCCTAATTACTGACCACAACAGAGACAACTTGTACATGTACATGTAGTGTAGTGTAGGATACAAAACAATGATTACAGAATTGTCATAGCTATTGATGTAATTATAGATTCCTCTCTCAGATTACATGGTCACTATAGCACCCAACTGCACAGTTCCTAAACTGTTGACAGGAACAAGAGCACTTCCTATAGGCTTCAGGGAAACTAAGTACCACCTAAAAACACCAGAGGCTATATTGAATGATAGCAAGATGAGACCAATGCACTCTCCCCAGCTGCTAAATTGCTTGAATCTATTCATTGTACACTTAAATAGGTAGCATTCTTAAATGAAAAATCAAGTACAGATGTGAATAACGGTTAAGACATCAAATACCATCTGGAAAACGCATGAAACTAAGCAAAATCATGGCAACTTCCTCTATGAATTCTAACGAAAATACATGTATAGCTATACGATACGATAGTGCGTATGAAACCAATCAGAACCAACCAGCCTACATGTATGTATAATCATAGTTTATAACACACCACCCAGACCGCACTGTGTGTGTTGTATTACACTACCAACCACGCACTCTTGTGCAATATCAGCTGTTACGTACGTAGTGAGGATTTGTGAAATTATTCTATGTTTGGCTTTAAAGCGACGGACTCCAAACAATGGAGCTCATTGTGTGTAAGACAATGCCAAAGACTTACAATATACAGCAGTTACTAAATGCTAATTAAGGCATTTACTGTAATGATTTAAGAGCTCAGGACAGTGACAAAGTTCAATGCTGAAGGACAGTATAGTTCAGTGGGTATTGAGGTGAATACATTGAGGTGAAAGTGCACACACAAACAGTGAAAACCTCGACACATAGAGTAGAGAGGTGGCCTACATAGCTAGCTGCTAACACAGGTAGAACCACATGTATAAAGGCTGACTGTATTATAGGAAAGGTGACCACAATACCTTACATTAACACTACACACACAGACTATTAACACTACACACACAGACTACAGAGAGCAAACACCCACAGCAAGACAAGGATTGAGCTATTATAAGGTACCACAACACACCCACACACCCACACATACACCCATTTACCTGTATTACCACATGCTAGAAGGCTGACTGCATTACAGGGTGACCACAACAGAAAGGTTTCATAAAGAAATACATTAACATTACACACATGGTGACACAGGCTCTAAGAGCTAGCACCCAGCAAGACAAGGCATGAGCCATTAACACACACACACACATACAGACCTGCAGGATAGCCACTTCCAAGATCACTGTCACCAAACTCCTCCTCCACAAACTTCCACCTCTTCAAGCACTCATCTCGTATCACCTGTAGCCATGGACATGCATGAATCTCTAGTAGTACTTGTTAACAATTATATGTTCTCCCAATGTTTAGGTTAAGTGCTCAAACCACAGCACCGCCACTACTGGGAACACGTTACTAATGGTTTCCAACTATTCCCATGCTCATGGTTTGTCTATAAGCCAGCACATGGTCGATTGATAGACAACATGATGATAGCATGTGCTCCTGATGACAGACTTGCAGCACTGATCACTGTATATTGTGTATTGTGTTTATGTGTTGCCTATAGTTACCTGTGTATGCACAATTGAACAGACAGGCATACCAAACATTGTGTGATGCACGTACAACTTTTCACATCACTTGAAATACATGAAGTTTGTTGCTCAGGGGACCACATAACTTCATTAATGTACTAAGAGGATTGTACCTACAGTATATGCAGTATATACACTATACATGATGCAGTGACCATGGAATCACACTCAGTAATAACATTACACAGCTTACCTTAGCACAGATACTGGCTGCACTGACTATGGGGTAGAGAGCGTCAGCCTTCTTGGCCACTGTGATGCTCAGCTGGGGAAACAAGTCACTCAGCTTGGCCTCATACTTGCCAGGGTCACCCACTGTGTCCACGTACACCTGTGTTGATGAGTACACGTAACTAAAGTAAGTACAAAGTGAGGCCAATCGAATGATGGTTGAAGTTAACAAGTGTACAAAGAGGAGGTAAACACTCTTAATTAATTAATTTTAGTGACTAGCGGATACCAGCAAGGGCTAGTGTGTGTCACTAGTCAACAGTTTACACACACAACTGGCGTGTATAAGGTAGCACGAGGTAGCATGAGGGGTGATTGTGTGTGTAGTCACGAATAACAGGATATCAGCAGGTAGATGTTGGCCAGCTTCATACTTTGACAAAACACACAAACACGCCATGTGAGAGAAACTCCCACAGTGCTAGTTAGCAGTAGATACAGAATTCTAAAATTAGACAATACTATCTCATGTTCTGGCAACTTCTGCCTATTAAATTATACCTCAGTCAGTTTAACTCCATCAGCCAGGGTCCTGCGAATGAGCCCAATAGCAGCATCATGTGACAGGGCATTCAGACTGTACTTGGTCCTATAGCGAAGAAATTCAAACATAATAATTATAATGGTTGGAGGAGGCTAGCTGTCATTATTATTGCAGTCTGATTGCTGGCTGGCCTTTAAAGTCGAGGCTGTATGCACAATTGATCTATGATAGCTTTGTGGAAACAGCTACTAGTACTCTACGTTCTATTGCTAAACGCCATTAAAGATTATCTTTTGCTACCTCTGTAGCATGCTGTTGGAGATGTGATTTGGAGAGAGGACCTCAACTTTCCATCCTATGTACTCCCCCGATGAATTGATATCCTTGAATAATTTGTCACGCTGATGTTCCTTCAGGACCTTTGAGTCTGCATGCATTAAAAAACAGTGTCACTTAACATTAGTATATATAATACACACAAGTTAGTATTACCTGCTACACCAAGATCTTTGACTTGCTGTTTCTTCGATACAGGGCAGAAAGCTGCCCCATACACCATCGGACCTAATGGGAGGAGCAGAACAGAACAAACTTTCAAAGTAAGGTGCCAATAAAAAATAGTACTACGTATACGTAACAGCAAGACACGCACACAAAACCAATGAATTTTGGTGCTAATAATAATAAAAATGGGCGAAATGTTGCATATTTAGAGAGAGGGTCGCCTTTTAACACTTTATAGGCCAAAACAAACTATTTAAAATCAACGCTGTTTACAAGGCGAACTACACCTTCATACCTTCATACAAACCATTGACTTTATGAGCTCGAGCCAATACAGAATAAAATACTAGCTAAGCTGAGGTCAAGGGTCAGGGTCGTTTAGTTTGCTTACCTAGCACAGGACCTCTACCAGCTTCGTCTATTCCCAGACAGCACTCTTCATCTCTGCTGGAGGCTGGTACTTGTGACTGCAGACTACGACTGAAGAGAGTATCAGCAAGGAAGAGATCAGCACTACTAGCTTCTTCACTCGCCATTCTGTGCCGGCCACGTGGTCAAGGTATGCGGAAAATAGGGATTTCTGTATACTATAAATATCCTAACACACACTCACACCCACGCATAATCACCTACCCACCCACGCACACACAGGAAAACATGTCTCTGTCACTGGCTACACGAGAGGCAATACCATCAGATGCTGACTCGATCCATGCTATTCATCTTGCTTGTATTCACGAAATATGCTCGACGTTCTACAATAAAGATCAAGTAGACACATGGTCAAAACGTTCTACCCCTGAGCAATTTGCAAAACACATCACCAACGAAGACTCTGTGTTCTTAGTTGCGGAGACACCCACAAAAGAAGTAATCGGTTTTGCACACTTTGGTAAAAACAAAGACTCAAGATTTTCCAGCAAAGTTGACTTTGAGATTTACGGATTTTATGTTAGTCCATCCCATGGTAGAAAAGGTGTAGGGAAAACGCTAATGGCTGAAGTGGAGAGACAAGCTGTTGATTTAGGACGTAAAGGAGACATGGGTGTGTGCTCAACACTGAATGCTGTGCCTTTTTATGAGAAGTGTGGATTTGTTGTGATCAAAGATGGTACCCGCTGCATAGGGGGCGCCTGTCAAGGACTGGAGAGCAAGATTATGGAGAAAATAATTTAACTTTATTAGGGACTGCAGTTAATTGTGTATTGTATGCAATAAAGAAACGTTTGTAATTTTATTGTCACTGTTTTGCACATGCAACAATCAATTTTATTGCCATTTGTGTGTGTACAAACTGATAAAAATTATATACAGTCAGTATACGTTATAATTATAGATAAAAGTGATCAAAAGAATTAAAGTTTAAGATTTTTTACACAGTTGCTGCAGTTGTTCCTCTCTGTCATTGTAACAGCCTAGGAAACTGTTGCTTGAGTAGACCACGGGTTGTCCACAATGAAGTGCTAGCTCATCCGACGCAACGGGACCATCATTCCACATCAAATCAAATCCACCAATTCTCTTTTCAGTGCCACTTAGTCGTCCCTCCATGTCCACAATGTGCAGCATATCCGTTAGGAGTCCAAACTTGAGGTCATAGTCTGTTTGGCTGCTTGCTGTGAGGCTAGGAGAAGCGTTGACTTCAATCAGCCACGGCTTGAGGTTATCATCAAACATAATGTCAAATCCATACATCTCGAAACAGTGCTTGTCATTGATAATGATTTTTTGAATACTCTGTAAGCTCTTTATGAATATTTCGTCAATTTGCTGAAACAACCTTCGCACAACTTCATGACCGTGTCTTGCCGTCAGGTACATACGAAATTCCTGAAGGCTCCACTTGCAACCTTTTTGAGGATCGTAATCTGGTGCCGTTTTTTGTATGGCCACATTTGTAAGATGCACGAAAGCGTCACTAATCGAATTGAGAGAAAATCGGGCGTTTGAGAATCTTGCAAATCCACTTCTGTACAGCCAGACCTTGAGTGGTGTGTAGGACATCACTAGTACATACACACGAATATCGAATTTCTTTCCACCAATTAGATAAGGGTTTTCGATGTAACGCTGAACAACGTAAGTCTCGGGAGGTTCACGTTCGTTTTTTTCATCATCACGATTGCGGTGATAGTAGTCTTCCTTCTTCCAGTCAGTAATATCTTTAAGTTTTCGAAACAGGAAAATTCCTTTCCCCTGTGCTTTGCCTGCGGGTTTCATGATCCAAATAGTGCCCGGGTTGCGTTTGAATTGGTCGACAAACATATGATATTCTGACGGTAGCTCATATGTCGTGGGGAAAAAATCACATTTGGCAGCTTCAATTTTCGATTCTTTTTCGTACTGTCGTTTCAGTTTCTTCAGATTTCGTGCCATGAGATTTTTTCGGCTGATTTCGTAATGATTCCTGAAATGGCAAATTCGCTGATGTTCCTCGAAGTAACATTGATCAAAGTGATCCTTCATCCAGCCCACATCACACCAGTAGAAGTCCCAATCCTCTCCTTCCTTGACTTCTTGCCATCCTCTTGTTTTCATAACAGCTCCAATGGTGTTGTGCAGAAAAGTTCGATAGCGGATTGCTCGATCATGAACCTTGGTTTGTTTGACTGGCCTGGTACTTATAAGATATGAAGGGACTACAGTGGTAGTACCTTCAGGCTTTGTAGTTGCCTTAGAGTCTCTTTTGCTTGTGGCCATCTTGCTTGAGTTAGCTGATTTCCATGGTAACTATTATACCCTGTACTTGTGAATTATCTCACCATCATACAGATTGGGAAGATAATGTATTCATAGGCATAAAAGTTTGTCATACAAAAGAAGCCCATTTCTTTTACAAAACCTTTCCAACAGCCACATGTCTACTATTGAGAGGTATAATAATGCCTCTTTTTAGTTAGACCACATGCACTTATAATAATTTATGCCAACAAGAAACATCAAAATGCATAGTACAGTCATAATTATAGTCATACACGTACGTACATTCATAAGTTCACTGATTGTTCATTCTGCTATAAAGTACTTTTGCTTGTACTGGCTGAGTGGGAAGAAGGAGGCCACCACGACTCTGTTAGCAAACTTCCTCCCAGCCAGTGACGAGTGGGCACTTTGGCAATCACCAGCATCAACAAACTCCACAAATATCTGCACACAAGAATACAACGACATGACGATAGGTACTGACCTATATTAATGGTTGCAGTATATGAATAAAACTGCAGTGGAAACCTCTCTTAGCAATAATTATAAAGCCAGGCACTCAGGTCTCAAATCAACCCCTAACAAACGCCACTTTCGTATACCAATAGGAAACTTGTTCCCCAAAAAGGTCAATGGTTCCTCTGTAATTATCAAACACATGGGCTAGCTAGTACAGTAGCTACTAAATAAATTTTTGCACCTCACTCTGAATTACAAATTAATTTTCGAAACACAAACTGGGGCTTGATTTCTAGTATAAAATTAATGATCAAAAAGGGGTGTATATTTTGTCTAGATTGGTTGTTAAAACAACAATATTGCATTGTTTTCACCTTGCCCACTCCAGGCACTGGGAGGCCATCCACAGGGCGTGGTATCTCGAGGGACTTGACATCCCCGTACTTCTCACACTCCTCACGCACATCCTCCATGATACCTGCACAACAACCACACTAACACATCGCATCACTAACACACTATGTGCAACAGAAGATGCAAACCAAAAACCATCCAACTCAAAGGGAGTTTATAGTCAGTCAGTCAGTCAGAGAACTACAAAGTAATTAATAACTTATAGATATGGACTGTTATGGGTAATAGGGAATACCTCACAAGCATAGTCTAGGATCAGGCCTACTGCATTATTGTACATGAACCTGGGATCTGCCCAATGGGGGTGGCTATTTTTAATCCACAAACTGGCTTGATTTCTAGCCTAAATAGGTCAAAAGGGGTGGATATTTTGTCTAAGACATAGTAACCACCACCGACCAGATGCCTGTATACACATAAGTATCATGTGTCCACCCACTCACACTGTACATGTGTCCACCCACTCACACTGCACATGTGTCCACCCACTCACCTTCATACTCCTCATCGTCCATCAGCTCTTCCTCAGTCACCATATTCATCAAACACAACACTTCTGTGGCTTCTTGCATCGTCCCGGCAACACAGAGACCCGGAATATTGATTGGTTGTGCTAGACCGGCCTCCAACGCCTGGTCCATAAGCATGTCCCCTGGCTTGGCCCCAACACTTGCCCTCTGAACAACCAGCTTCTTGTCCCCTATCTGCATACCATTAAGTCCTGCTATAGCCTGTGCATGGGGAAAGGTTATGATCAGTGTACATGAACATATCAGCATAGTGCGCAGTATAGTGGCTAGGGGGGTGTGGCTAGTAAGTTAATATAATTATATATTATTAGTAAATTATGTATACAAATTTGCGTCAATAATGAGGATTTGAAAAATGCTAATGTATTGTGATTCATACGTATCAAAATTTAAGGTGTGTTACGCATAATTATGATGTACATTGTATACCAAACACAGTTACAGGACATGAAACACACAAGCTAATGTATGTCAATGTGTTGAGACTCACCACATCTGTTATCTCATGGTTGACATACTCAAAGAAGCAGTACCCCTTTGAGAATGTGGTGCCACTGTCCTTGACCAGGTTAAAGGCACGCAAGTCACCAAACGATGAGAGCAACTCTTTCACCTGTGAAAAAAATTATAGACACACTATAAATGATTATGAGAGAGAGTGGATTTGGACATACTAGACTACGGGTTATATATAATGTACCGTACTCACATTTATGCATAACAGAGGTATTGGAAAAAGCCACTCTGCGAGTGTGTGTATGTGTTCTTAGATGGTAAAAATGGCAGTCCAATACAAGTACCTAACATGACGATGTGAATACACACAACACACACACACAGTATAGCTGTAAACATGAGTTTAAAGTGGAGGTCAGTCCTTGGCTTGTTGCTAGCTGAAAGAGAGTGGGAAATGGAAATAATAGTTCGAGGAAGTGTCTTGAGATGATGCTAGCTGAAAATAAAACGGGGGAATTTGTCCATTCTGGTAAGCCTTGTGACCCTAGCTGAAATGAGAAGTACACACACAACCTGAAAATATTGTTGTTCTGAAAGAGAGCTGAAAGCTAAAATTATAGTTTGGAGATTCCTGAAATAGCTGTCGGAAAGAGCCAGGGAAGAAGACCAAGACAACACACACATGACATTACTATACACAACCTTGCATCACAATAGATCAAGCAGTACGGTATAATGTATTGTACGTTACAGTTGTTAAGAATGGGTCTAATGTACATGTACAGTGATTGACCTATACCCAATATACACTAGTGTAGTGACACTGTACCTGATCATCTGAGAGGTAGGTTGGCAGTCCCCCACAGAAGACCTTCCAGGGGCCATCTTGTACCACAGTGGACACCACTCCAGGCAGGTGGGTCACTAGGTCAGAGCTGCCTGGAGGGACGGAACAAACAGATACAATATAACACACGCATTCAATTCAAGGCAAAGTATGCAATTCATTTTTGACACACTGTGACTCAGAGGCACAGACACAGAGCAGTACGGCTGTTCCAGGACTCACACACACACAGAAAGAGAAAGCAGTCTGTACCAGGACTTACTGAATCCTAGTGGAGAATAGTCTTTGGGTCTCCTGATCTTGAGGGACTGACTCTGCAGCATGATGCCATCCAGTGCCATAGCCTTGGTGGTCTCCTCCACTGATCGAAACTGAAACAAGTGAACAGAGACTTGTACACGCATACACACATACATGCACAGTGTACAACAGTGTATAACTGTGTATACACTGTATATACTATAACGTACTATATACAGTGTATAGAGGGAAAGTGCTTTGAAATACATGTAGACAAAATCACCATTACACATACACATACATGTAAGAGCTTTGATAATAAACTAGATACCTACCTCAACAAAAGCAAAGTTCTTGTCCATGTTGATCTGCACAGCCAACACAGGTGGGCCAGCAGCAGTGCCAAGGCCAGCTGCAGCCATCTTCTCATTAAAGAATCTCAACATGGCGTCCTCACTGATACCGAAGGGAATGCTCCCTATGTAAAGACGGCGGGCTTGTCGTGTCATCTGACTAGCGGCTGGCTGAGAGGGTGGGGGGATAGTGAGGGCCTCTGTGGCTGCACCCAGGGCAGGGGGAGGAGCTCCCACAGTCGGTACCTGACCAGCAGCTAGAAGGGAGAGGGGGGTATGAGAGTTACAGTGCTACGTACTACAGGCTGCAATGTCCATATTGCTCTTTTGCTGCTTGTTTGAGTTAGAGTGCTGCTATAGGCTTGAAATCATGCAATATTGTTCAGCCAAACTGCTCTCTTGCGCTGCTTAGTGCTTACTAGGTTTTTGTGATAACTTATTGTATAGTAGTTCACCTTGCATAGCCTTGTACTGGAGAGGGGAGATGTGCTCGAACCCTCGTGGGGCTACGTCCCACCACATTGAGGCAGTCCTCCGCTTGCTCTTGTGACGATCCTTGGCTCTCTGTCTCTCTGCCTCACGATCTTCCATAGCCTCCTCTGGACCTCGCTCGTCGTTGGAACGGGACCTGAGCAAATGGAATGGGAACTGAAATATTTGGGCATCCTAACGCAGGTGTCTTAAGGCAAGCTCAGTGAGAACAGAAAACTCACATGGAACAAAAGGTAAAAGCTTGTTTGATTTTTAGTATGAACACAAACTGTGAAGGTATGGCCTATCGGTCTTTTAGTCTCTAGGAGTTTTAAGACAGAATAGAGGTGACAGAAAAGTACATAGTTTATAGTATACAGGCCTCGTGCACATGCCGTATAGTGCGAAATCTTTGAGACACTTAAATTTCGTAGAATGACCTCTAAAAGCATTTTCGTTGAATAAATTTCATTCTATTTGGTCTGGTCAAATTACGTTGTGTCTTCCGTTAGCTAAAGTATTTCGTGGGCCTAGTTTTCGTGGAGAATTGCTAACCCTCGAAAACATTGAAAATGTGCGCTATAAGGTAACCACAAAACAAGGTAATGAATTCCTGTCACCTTCTGCTCCTCCTACGATCTTTGGAACGACTTCTCTTATCTCGAGAGCGACTACGGCGACGGTCTCGGCTACGACGTCTCCGATCACCACGGTCACGTGACCTACTCCGCTTCCTACGACTGCGTCTCTCGGAGGACCTGCACAGAGGGCAAACAGAGAACTAGGATAAGACTGCAACTTAAATTTTTGCATACAATGTATACACTGATCTCATACTGAACCATACCTGCATTGTACACTGCATGTACATAGCAATCACTTGGGAAATTGGATGATCTATGCTTATACATGTACACTAGGTTACAGGTTCTCAAAGCTAGTGAATCACATTGATTGCAGAGGGGGAAATTCTTGATTATACACACAGTACATAAACAGCTCCCAGTTCACTTCTGATAGGTTACCTGTCGCGACCTCTGTCCCCTCCCCTGTCCCCTCTCCCTCTGTCTCTGTCTCTGTGGCGAGATTGAGGTTCATCCATGTGAGCCGGCTCTATTTTGGTAAAGTCGGCCCCTCCTCCGGTTATTGCCGCTGTGGTAACAAAGGTCGTAGGTCAACCATACGAACACATGCATGTGAACGTGTACAGTAGTCAGGTATGTGCGATACAGTGGGTAATGCACAATCCACTTATATCAATTGTGACTTTACTTAGTGGTGACACATAGGTGCGCATTAAATAGAAAATTTCGCTAGCAACAAAAGCGCCCTACCAGGCTGTTGACTTTGATCTTGAGCATACTGTTGCGTGTTATAAGTTTCTCCATTGCCTTGTCCGTATTCACTCATCTTGTGCAGTATCGCATCCACTAGGAAAAAGGAAGAGAAAATTCGTGGTTGGTGATGGAGTTTCTATTGAAAGCCCACCTTAGTGTTCTTTTTTAGTCACGTGGGCTAGACCTTACACCTTACTTTCTATGTGGGCGTGTCTGGGCTTGGCCATTTAATATTTTGGTATTTTGGGATATTAAATCACAGAAAGCTATACAGTCTTTATAAGAGTGTTATCAAGTAGAGGAAGACAAGCAATGGATCAGGTATGAAAGGGCTACCTTATAATAAGCTAGATGTGATGTTGTTAGCTTGTAGAGGGAGATAAGGGCAGAGAGGTTGTTGTTGACAAACAGTGCTTTTGTGTTTTTGACTCTCTGTTTACAAAGTCAAGTTCCTCTACCCTACATGTGAACTGCTAAAAGCTTAATAGACTGTTTCTAGAGTCCTTGGCTCCTCTCATAATGAAACATGGCATAAATATAAATTATCACTATTGGTGTAAGCAGCAGGAGTACATGTACTCCTGGTGTAAGTACACACCCTCCGTGTTGTTTGGTATTTCTTTGTTTACTGGAAGCAATGACAGTTTGTCATAGCACACTTCATTATCACTCGACAGTTGAGATTTCTATCAATAGCAAGTCTGTTATTTAATAATCAAGTCTTGAGACGTTGCTCTCCTCATTTAATTTAGAGAATGGATTCTGAGAAACTTGAACAGCTGAATGCACAGTTGAAGAGAGAAGGGAACATTGAGAGAGGCCCAGTATCAGCCAGTGCCAATGCGTGAGTGAACCTCTACAGCACTACTAACTTGTATAGTGTCTACTGTGTAGATTCTGCACTCAAATTTAATACCACTAATTCATTGAAGTATGTACCATTTTAATAGCTTGCTCTTAACAGCTTGTTCATTATACCACCATAGCTTGCTCTAAGAGCATTAAGCTACCATACCTTGTAACTGCATGCTG
This sequence comes from Halichondria panicea, assembly GCF_963675165.1. NCBI lineage: Eukaryota > Metazoa > Porifera > Demospongiae > Suberitida > Halichondriidae > Halichondria > Halichondria panicea. The sequence continues at coordinate 4,804,291 of NC_087393.1, forward strand.
TGTAAGTGAGCCTCTACAGCTTTAGCTTGTATAGTGTATAGGTGTAGATTTTGTACCAAAGCTTAGTACCACTATTTCTCATTAAACGACCTAGGTCACTCTTGAGAGCATTGAACTACCATACCTTGTACGTGCGTACGTACTTGTAATTATACACTTAGTTCCGCTGCACTGGAATGCTGTTCACACATGCAAGTGATCTCGTACAAAGGAAGCAACTGGTATATTATACATAAGCCTTTGATAGCCACATATCAATTTACATTGAATTTCCCCGAGTGGGGTCAAAACTATGGGATTAAGTTTCGTTTGCAGTAGTCTACTTTTAACAAATCCAAACACAATATTAAGTGCCTATTGGTATGCTTTCAACATCAAGGTACTTAGTGATGCTTCACTAATGAAAGTACCGCTGGTGCTGATGCCTCGGTGGAGGTGCCAAAGCTATAATTACAATTTACCGAGTACACATGCAGAGAATGGTGAAAAAGAGTGGGAAATGATTGTTGTAAAGAAGATGCTGAAAGTTCAAAGTTCATAATTATTAATGGCTGCAAGCTAATGAAGAACAGCTAGTGTGTCTTTGCTGCTCTTTTCTCACTCTTGCAGCTACCAATAGCTAGCATTCTAGTACACACTACATTGATTGCTTACTCTCTCCCCTGCAGGATTAAAGACTTCATGATGGCCACACCAGACCCTCTGATAGAGGGCGTCCCTAACAAAGACAACCCCTTCATATCCAAGAGAACCTGCACATTGCTATAGAGACGGACCCAACATTTCAAACTGTTACGTAAAAACAACACTGACCAACACATTTTGTTATCTAGTCTAGAGAGAGAGCAATTGCACTGTGTCGTTTATCTGTTTAGTTTCCTTTGGTGTATTAAACGTGTGCTGTGAAAATACATTTTTTAATCCTTTCCTTGTTGCTGTGAAAAGTTGCACTATATTAAGGGATTTGTACTTGATTTTAAGTGTACATGTAAGCCTTTAAGTTAATAGATTCTGTAAAGATTCACCTTGGAGTGATTGCCATTAGCGGGTGTAGTTTTGGGGGACAAAATATTTGTCATGTTGAGCAATATTTATAGTCATGCAGTTCGTGGATCATATTTTTGTGGTTGCTGCTTGCACTGCAGGTATATAAAGGGTAGTCAATCATTCTTAGTTAAAATATTCAAGTATATGAAAAAATTTGACTTACTAATTTAATGTTGTACAAAAATTTCCATAATTAACCTAGCTAGCTATTCAGTCTTCAACTCTTAGTTTTGTTGTACCAAGTCCAGCCTTGCTGTTTGGCTACTTTTTGGAGATGTTCCTTAGCAACGACGGGAATATATGGACCAATCAGTTTTCTTTCCCACCAGTGACCTTCGTCAGCTGCTTTACTGCCGAGACGAGCGTAGGTATATTGATAGTGCTGTGCACGAATGAACCTGTGTGAGGAGTGTGGGTGGATGTGTGAGTGGATGTGTGAGTGTGTGTGTTAAGTGCTTTGTACGATACCCCACTTATCGATAGGTCATGTAAGAAAGAAAATGAGCAAAACAATCTCTCAAGATTATCTCTGTATAATGGCTTCCCCCAAGGTGCCCACTATAAAAACGATTCCACCGCATTAGATTTGTGAAAAACCGGTTTTTAGCAGTATAATGCACTAGGATCACTTTATACTTACTTAGGTGGTTTGTTCCTGAAAGGGTTGTGTTCGACCAGACTCTCCACTGAGGGGTCCTCGGACACTATCTTGGCAGCCAAATGAACCAGCCACGGGTTATTATTGTAGTCCTGGAAAGCTGCAAACCACATCATCCAGTCCAGGCGGTAATGATAAGGGGAAATGATGCAAGGACGACGATCTGTGCGGCCAGGTTTGCATTTAAATTCAATCTCTAGCCACGATGCGTTTGGTCCAGGGTCTGAGCTGAAGGTGCCTTCTAGGACCACTTCTGTACGGCTCTTGGTGACGCTGTGAAGGTGTATGTGTGTGTGTGTGTGTGTGTGTGTGTGTGTGTGTGTGTGTGTGTGTGTGTGTGTGTGTGTGTGTGTGTGTGTGTGTGTGTGTGTGTGGTGGATACTGTTAAGTAAACTCAGTACACCTATATACTCAACTTGAGGGTCAAAATATACAACCCTACCAGGAAAACAGGCATAACGATAACGGTGACAAGTATATGAAAAGTGACCTCCGACAGTCCACCCACTCTAGATAGTGCAGCAATACATACCGTACAGCCCCTGCAACGCACACATGCACTTGGTACTACAGGCTGTACGGTCGTAGACACATAGGCTGGACTATGTACGTACCTTCCAAACGCTCCGTATGTGTTGACAATCTTGAGAGAGTTGAAGGAAGTGTTCATGACTTGATGCTGAGAGAGGAGGTTTAGGACCACTGGGATGCTCAGGTAACCTAGCAACAATGCCACGCCCACATTGGACACTTGTCGAACGTAGTAGCCTGAAATAAAAAACGATTTTCACATGCATGCAATTACTAACAAGTACATTAAGATCTGGGCATATTTCTTAAAATGAGGCCTTTTGACAACTATCTTTGACTGCTCATAACTTTAGCATTCCCGCAAGTATCAGAGAAATCGATACGCTGGATGACGAGCACTTTTTTAAACCACTAGGGGATTAATTTTTTGCTCCTAAGGCTAAACGATATATGAATCATAATATCTCCCATAGCACTAGGAATGGTGTTCTTACCCAAAGGTTTAGCTGTTTCCTTCTTGGCCTCTTGTTGGAGTTGCACCACTTTCTCTTTAGTAGCTGCAGAGAAGAGCCATTGCAGGGAGAGGTCATCAAAGCAGAAGATGGCTGACAGAATGGTGAGCCAATTGAGGAAGCTTAGATTACCGCTGAGTATCAGCATCACCTACAGTACAATCATTGTAAGTGGTAGCGGCGATTCACAATATTCAATCCCCAGATCTTAAGGTATGGCTGATAAAAACATCGAATAAATATCGTATAGCAGGTGAGTTTCATGAGTAAACATTTTTTGCTTTTTAACAAGCACTGCATTGCATGCGTTCCAGTGAACCACGCCTGGGTAAAATTTTCGCTGAGGTCAGCTTGCCCACGAAAGTTACCCGCTATACGGTAGGCAGACTACAACAAGAGTGTTATGTTTATACCTGAAAGATGATCTGCACCACTCCACAGGTCAGTCTAAAAGGACGAGGGAGGAAGATGAGAAACGGAACCACTAACTCCACAAAATGGTTGCCCAGAGTCTCAAGCTTGTGCACAAAGGCAGGACTCTGATGGAGAAAGTAACTGAGAGGGTTGGGAACTGGCTGAGTCTGTAGGGAGTGAATAGTAGCAACTAACACCTTACACTAGTATACATGTATATACGTGCATGAGGAACAAATGGACACATTATGATCACACTATAATACGTAACAGGAGTCCTGCACATAATTATTAGATTATTACCATCGCTGACCTCGTAATGATAGTCCATGCATGTCAAATCCCCCCAGCACTCGTCACCTCTGATCTTGATCAGTCCCTGTAAAATAAATAAAAAGTTTGATCTTTTCACCTAAATCAGTATTATTGTCTAAGCGTTCGTCCACTCACAGCTCCTATCATGATTCTGAAGAGAAGCCATCTGTTGGCCCACACTGCTACCCAGGGAGTGGGTGTGCCTCGGGGAAACTGCCTCAGGCTGAATAGAGGCACCATGATCAACGCTAGGAAACCAATCTCAAGAAGCTGGACCTCCCAACCTGTGTGAAGGGACTGTGTGTGAAATGATAATACAATGTATAGCTATAAATTCAGACAAAATATGAAATAAACGACAAGATGACTACTATCAGGATGTGTGTTGTGTGTATGTACAATAAAAATGACAAGTTCCAGTAGTGCAAGTTAGGCTGGAGAAAGCAGCAAAGGTGTGAGGTAGGCATCACTAACTCTCAAATACAACAACTACAGGGCAAGATGGACTAAATGACAAGACTACTGCCTTTTCAAGTTTGGAACTTCAATGCTGATAATGAAATCTCACAATACACTCTAGAGTCACATGAAATAATGCAGCAATTTGATTGGACGACTCACCAAAGGCATACCAAATCTGCCCCACGAATACAAGAGAGTGGTACAAAACTCTCAACACAACAAAGATGAGCACATTTCCTGAGCCCAGAAACAATAAGATGGCCGAGAGTGATATTCCGAGGTAAGCCACCAAGTCTAGAGTGAGGTCAACATAGTGTTCAGAGATCCACCAAAACAAACTGGGCCCTTTCAAGAATGCATCCATAGTAACAGTCGAGTTAGCGGGCACCTGAAATAGGTAAAAATATCATGAAGTAACCTGTTGGTCCATTTAATTTAGCGTAAATTTAGAGATTCGCAAATGCAAATGCAAAAATTGTGTAGCCTATTTATAAATTGAGAAAGAATGCACAATTGCTTCTCACTCACTTCCAGAGCCGTTCTGATTCTGGAATAGAACACTGGAATGGGGAGTAGACCGTTGGCACCGATAAGTTCCTTGTTCTGGTTCAGTGCCACCAGGAATGCTACCACTGTGTGCGTGTGTGTGTGTGTGTGTGTGTGTGTGTGTGTGCATGTGTGTGTGCATGCATGTACTGAGCTGATTGACAGGTGCTCACAATAGACAAAGCCAATGGATCGAGTAAACACGATCCTGGTAAGCCAGTAGGTCCCAGCATCCATCTCAAGATGCTGCTCCACTGGAGCCTCTTTCTCTCTCACTTCATCTTCAGCAGGCTTTCTACTAGCAGCAACAGCTCGTCTTCGCACAGAGGAAGACATCTCTCATGTCTCTTCACACCCTCAGCAGGTCCATGTGGGTATGGACTATCTTTCGAAAATTGGCCGCAAGATTTTAGCGGTAAAGATCATTAGTGGAGGACACCTTTTATGGAGATGTGTCAAGTGCTGGAAGAGTTGTCCTGCAAAACACAAGCCATCACTGTTCTGCACTGCAGCAATAATTATGGAGACTCGAGTTGTCCAGATTCTGCTGTTGTGTATTGTGTCCACCTGCTGGGGACAGCAAGGTAATCCTGTGCTTATTGATAGACTAGAGGTGCTATGAACTTGATTTTAATCAGATAGAACAGTTCTATCTATGTTTTAATTAACCTGAACAGCCTCACTGACCCTGGGCCCATGGAATCCTATTGTCACCACTAACAATATGGAGATCCTCATCACTGACGTTGGAGAAGATGGTAGTCTTCCCTCTCCGGCTCACCTGTCACACTGACCTCACTACCTAGTATGGGATCAGGTGGCTTATACGGCACCGGATGTGGAAACGCCCTAATTTTAGTTATTTTCCCTAAGCTAACCCGAACCCCTCCCCCTTCAAAATAACATCCGGTGCCGTATATGCCACCTGACCCGGACCCGTATGGCTGAGAACAATGGTCAGGGAGGACTGGGACAGTGGACGTATCCTGACGGGAGTGTATTACTGAACACTGCTGCATTATACCAACTCAACCTGGGTGAGTGGAACAAATTATTATCATTGCCGTACTTCTGTATATTATGTCAGCCACGTGTTCACCTTCTTCATGAGTTCATGAAACTACCTATCCCCCTCCCCCTACAGTTGCACCAGTATGTTCTGGTAATCTCCAGGCCATTTAATGGTGGATCCAGACCAGTGGCCTCGGATGCAGCCAGTTACAAGTGCTTCAATCCCCACAAAAATTAACACCGACCACCATGTTGGTTTCATACACTCTGATTGGACTGTCAGTCAGTTAGGACTTGTGGGAGTTATGGAGCTCATCAACAGCTGCAGTGTGTGAGCGCAGAGAATGCCTTAATGTATGCAATGGCAAGTACATAGAGATTGATCAATAATAATTATTGTGACTCATGCATATATATACTCCATATTTTGCAGATGGTCATTAATTGGTGTGGCACTGTAAGAGCTGCATGGTGACTGTGGGTGTATACCCCTAGGCCCTATATATATGGGAAGATTCAGACGAGGACCTCTATACTTATATGGAATGGTGAGAATTTCCTGTTCTCAGCACTGCGCCCACAATATATGAGTGTAGGCTTACTGTATACTTAAACTGTTTGTAATACCACCACAAAGATACTGAAGTTATTCTATATGACAACCACAATCATGTTTACTGTATATACCCAGCTGTTTGTAACTGTCTGCACCGTCTATATATGCATGGCAACCCACATGCACCTGTTACATTGAGATCTACGGTGGCCCTGAGTGCTACTCTAGTTGGGAGTTGGCAGTTGCTAGTTGGGTGTTGGTAGTTGGCAGTTGGCAGTTAGCAGTTGGGAGTTGGCAGTTGGTAGTTGGGAGTTGGCAGTTGGGAGTTCGTGACCTTTAAACTTTGTAACGAACTAATGCCAGGAATTATTCTGTTTCTCTAAGCCTTCATTGATGGGGGCAAGCCCTACCTAATGTACATTGTATAGTGGACACACGTTAGCTGTCTGAGGCCAGCAAAGACTACATCTTCTACACCAGTTAGCAAATGTTGTATATATAGATCTTTGCACTGCCTCTAATCGTTTAACCATAACTTTAAATGGCCTCAATAGAATTAAAAGTGCCATGCAAAACCTGTTTCTATATTGCCCCCCCCCCTCCCCACTGCATGGGATCCGGGAATATAGGTGCATGGGGATTAGACTTGAAATTACCTCCCTACCTAGATGTGTACATATAAGATTAATATTGCCGTCTTAGGCCAGCTAGATATCTATTGGTGTCAGTATCATAATTTTAACTTACATAAAAGCCGGCTAATGTTGAAAGGTTACGAACTGCCAACTACCAACTCCCAACTACCAACTCCCAACTGCCAACTCCCAACTACCAACTCCCAACTGCCAACTGCCAACTCCCAACTCCCAACTCCCAACTGCCAACTGCCAACTACGCGTTTGAACTATCAATCAGCAACTGCGAACTACCAACTACGCATTTGAACTATCTTAGTAGCAACTGCGAACTACCAACTACGCATTTGAACTATCTTAGTAGCAACTGCGAACTACCAACTACGCATTTGAACTATCAAGTAGCAACTGCGAACTATCAACTAGGCATTTGAACTATCAAGTATGAACTATCAACTAGAGTAGCACTCAGGGCCACCGTAGAGATCCTATATCTACACTGTGTGTACATCAATACACAGATACTGTAGTATGGCAACTGCATGTTGTTACAGCTTGACCACTATTTTCACTATTGATATATTTTAAGCCTGAGTGTGTTCTTTCCCTTGCAGAACTCATGCTGGACTGTTGGAGGAGGAATCCAGTGGATTGCTCTGTCATCCATGAGAAGCTGGCCTATTCATGAGTTCATAATTAGTTTGATTGTCATGTTGCTTCTTTAATATACCACATGCATGCATGCTTGAGCTACATCATATTATACATATTACATGCATGTACGTACGTACATGTGTCTCTTTATATGCATGGCTCTCTATGGCTCTATGTATAATTATAATTATGATCATTTGTGTGCTATTTTCACTGCAGAATCTGTTGGCCGGTCGGTCGCTCAATCAATTACTGTTCTATATAGCACTAACACTCGTCATGACACTCCAAACCTTTTATTGATCGTTTCTCAATCACGCTTCATCTATTTTTTTGACCGTATATAGTGATTTGCTTTTAGTTTTATCTTCATGCAGTGTTTTTTCTTCAGTGTCTCAATCATCTCTCTTGTTATCTTATCAAACAGTGTGTCAAGCTAGTCCATATAGGACTTAAATGAAAAACCACAACTTTGTGGATGTGGTATTCCTATTCATTATTATCTATCTATCAAGTTGTGTTACACATTTGGACTCTTGAAATTTTAACTGCATTGATTAACAGCAAAATAATAGGTAATTATATAGTACTGGCTAATACTAACTCTAACAATATCACACCTAATAAGCAGACACGATTTTATGTATGCAATTCAAGTTGCATGATAATGTGTACAATATTAACAAAATTATTTACAAGCTAGGCTGCATTCTTGTACATGCACAAAGTCAATGTGTTTAATGGAGATATCAAACAAATTAAGTTGTCTCATCACTACTCACCACCGGCTGCAGTGAAATGGGAAAGTTTAATTCAATGATGTATATATATATATATACATGTATACTACAATTATATACTTCACCTGCAGTTCAGTCTCTGGAAGAGGACTATGTAAGTCGCATATCACGGCGTGGTCCCCACTGACGTAGAAAAATGTTAATGAGCATGGTTGAGAGTAAACCAGGGTACTACCAGGATCAAGAGTATACATGTACTCCTGGTACCACGCAATAAAGAAACTTGGAATAAAATCAAAAATGTGCATGTATTATTAATTGTACAAAAACAAAAATATACACATATTCAAGGTATATAGTAGCCAATCTTCTCATTCCTCTTAACACAAACAATCACCATGTTGGTTTACATACACTCTGATTGGAGTGTCGGTCAGTTAGGACTTGTGGGAGTTATGGAGCTCATCAACAGCTGCAGTGTGTGAGCGCAAAGAAATAGTTGAATGCCTTAATGTATGTATATACATGTATATCAATCTATATGTGCAAGTACATTATATAGATTGATCAATTGTGACCCATGCATATATATACTCAATATTTTGCAGACTGGTCGTTGGTGTGGCACTGCATGTAAGAGCTGGTGACTGTGCATGGGGGTACCCCTATAGACCCTATATATGAGAAGATTCAGACCGAGAACCTCTACTTATATGGAATGGCGAGAATTCCCTGTTCTCAGCACTGCACCCACAATAAATGAGAGTGTACGGCTTACTGTATATACTTATACTGTTTGTAATACCACCACAAAGATACTGAAGTTATTCTATGGCAACCACAATCATGTTTACTGTATGCCCAGCTGTTTGTAACTGTCTGCACAGATACACTGCACCTGTTTAAAACCTCTACCTGTTGTTACAGCTTGACCACTATTTTCACTATTGATATAAGCCTATAAGTGTGTTCTTTCCCTTGCAGACATGAACTCGTGCTGGACTGTTGGAGGAGGATTGCACACACACTTCTCTGTCATCCATGAGAAGCTTGAAGACCTTACCAATTCTAAAAATAATGATGAGTTCATATTATATATAAGTTCATTATACTAGATTGTCATGTTGCTTCTTTAATATACCACATGCATGCTTGATTAACAAAGGTGTTTAGAGCTTAACTCTATTACATAATTACGTACATATGTCTCTATATTATTATATGCATGGCTCTATGTGTATGATCATTAATTGTGTGCTATTTTCACTGCAGAATCTGTTAGCCAATTGCTCAATCAATTACTGTCCTATAGATATAGCACCAACACTCGTCATGACACTCCAAATGTTTTATTGTCAATTCCGCTTCATCTATTTTCTTGACCGTGGTGATTTACTTCAGTGTCTCAATTATATCTCTTTTGTTGTGTGTCAAGCTAGTCTATAATTATAGGACCCACATGAAAAGCCATAAATTTGTGCCGATGTGGTATTCCTATTCATTATTTATCTATCAAGTCGTGTTACACATGCACGCATTTGGACTAAATTAAGAAGATTAACTGGACAATTGCATTGATTAACAGACAAAATAAAGGTATATAGTACTGGGTAATACACTAATGGACTCTTGATAATTATCACAACAATATCACAACAATATCACATAAGCAGACAAGATTTTTTGCATGCAGTTCAAGTTGCATAACGTGTACTACAAAAAATTATTTACAAGGCTGCATTCTTGTTCATGCACAAAGTCAAATGTGTTTGATGGAGATAATAAACAAATTAAGTTGTCTCATCACTACTCACCACCGGCTGCAGTGAAATGGGAAAATTTAATTCATATTTATACATGTATACAATATATTCTACAATTACTTTAATACCTGATGTTCGGACACTTGATCAGGACCAGGGAAGGGAGTGCCGTCTCTGGAATACGATTGTGGAGAGAAGACACCACTTACCTATATATATAACCAAAAGAATAACCTCTATATACTTTTCAGACCATGCAGACCCGCATGAACTGATGACTATGTATATATAATGGTTACACGCTTGCATGCATGTAAATGTTTTAAATGTGAGTTTCTTAGAGCCAATAATTATATGATAATTATATGCATCGTATATATATTACCTCGATGTGGTGGTCTCTCTGAGACGGTTTAATCCCTTGCGTGTCAGGAAAATCTCTGTGTTTATAGCCATGTACTAGCAAAGATACTGCATGTGTGTTGTTGCTGCGTTGGGCTTTATGAAGCATTGTCCTTTCGTTCGAATCGGTGTATATTTTATTAATGTCAACTCCATTTTTTTCCATTAAATCTAGCACTACTCTAAACGTATCCAACTCGTTACGATCATATGGAATACAGTTCATGAGATAGTGAAAAGGTGTGTGATCCTCTTTATCCAGAACTTGCATAGCAGGAAGGATATCGTGTTGAACTTGTTTACATGCGTCAATAACGATGTCAAGGAACCATGACCACATACCCTCTCTACAAGCAATGTGGAGAAGAGTGTTACTTCGGTCACCCAGATTAAACTTGATTCCTGTCAGATTGGATAGAACATTGTGCTGAACACACAGGTTAAACAGTAGCTTGACTGCTGCACGGTGTTGCATTTCGAAAGCTAATTCGATGGGAGTTTTTCCATTACCGTTTTTTGCACGCAGAATATAACTAATTTGCTGAGAATCTCCCTTGACGAAAAGACCTATCTTGTTTTGATTGACTCTAATCCCACTCTGAATAGCACTATGAACTGGCAAATCTTCATCCTTATCCGTTTTAACAAGTTGTTCGGGAGGCATCTTAGAAATCATTTTCTGCATTCTTTCAAAAGTGAAAGATGTACTGCTCCTAGCTAGGCCATGAGTTGCAGTTCCTCGGAATTTCTTATCAAGTTTGTCAATTGAGTCTTGATACGTGTACCTCACATTGAGGGGATTATCATCCACCAGATCATCATAGTTTTCTTTTAGCCACGTCTCCCACTTTAGACCCTGTATATAATTATATATATACATAATATACTATAGAGCACTGTATATAGTGATATATCCTCGACAGTTGACATCTCACAACCATGACGTGCTGTTGTACAAATTATGCAAACAACATGCAGTACATATAATATATATAATTATATATATATATATGCATGGGCGTTTCTAGAAAGTGCACAAAGCAGAGGGGTGCTGAAGTTTAACCTTGCGCAAGGTATGACCTCACATTGATTAGGTTGCGCCTTTTGTGGAATTCTATTTAACGTGACTTTGTAACTAGAGCACTGAATTTGTGCTAACCCTGGACTATTTCACGTCTCACAACCAAGCAGGTAACGATACGATACGTACATGAACATGGAAGAGCTGCAATTACCTAAACATTGTAATGCAACTAACCTACTCACACAGTCTACAATAATTATACTTATGTTACCATACCTCTGATGCTTTCTCGTATTTCCAGAGATCTGATAGGAGAAACTCGTGCTCAGACAGGCGAACAACATTTTCGACTTTATCCTGCATTAATAGGATCTTGCATAAAGCTTAAGTGTATGGTACTAGTGAATGATGTGTATATAGATCTACATGTACTTAAGTTGAACAACTTTCCATAGATATGTTTAAACATCAGGCCCGGATCTAGGGGGTGGATTTCAGGGGTCGCAACCCCCCAACACTAACAAAAACTAGCTTAACCTACACTCGTGTTGCTTGTGGCTATGAGCAATGTGGTTAACAGGGCTGCATCCAGGATTTTGGATCAGGGGGGGCGAATTGGGCAATTTAAAAATGTAGGAGGGGTGAAGTCATCAGAATTATAGCAGTACAAATGAATCTGCCAGATCCTAGGGGGGGGGGGCGAATTACCCCCCTCGCCCCCCCTCAATGAAGGCCTGATTAACTTACAAGCTGTGAACTACTATCTGTTGACATGAGTACAAGTCCAGGACACACTAAGTATATTATAGTAAATACACATTCATTCCACACATGTATTATGTATATACATGACAAGGCACCTAGCTGTAGTAGACAGTTAGATTTGTAAGTATATTTTGTGCACGTTTACTATGATGTCAATTTCAATTAAGAGGCATGGTCAAATTTTGCGCGCGCTTTTGTTTTATAACCCCCCTATAAATTTTTGCCTGAGCCCCCGAATATCCTCATAATTAGACTCACTGATATACCCTCGACAGCAACACAACCATGACACGCTGTTGTACAAATTATGCGGCAAAAAACATGCAGTACACATGCACATATATAATTATATATATATACGTTCCTCGCACAAGGTATGACCATTAATTAGGTTGCGCCTTTTGTGGAATTCTGTTTAACGTGACTTATAGTAATAACAGTTAAGAGCCAGGGTTGCAAGTTTGTGTATAATTATAGAATAGAAATTACCTTTTCTAATAACACTCTGTGAGGGAAAGCAAAACATGGGGAGAGGCATCATCATAAAATATTCGTAAATAGTGTGCACGAAAGTAACCCTAATAAAAATGCACACTGTATATACGAAGTACAAACCTCTTCACTCTGACTCAGAGTCTGAGTCTCACTTGGGATGGTAGAGCTAGCCTGTGATGTTTGGTTCTGGTCCTGATCATCAAGCACCGGAGATATCGATGGTGTGGCCATTCTAGATAAATTCACAAAAAAGAGTTGACAAAAACTGTTCTTGGCATTGATTGGCTTCTCTATCTGGCATGCGCATAGCCTTCTTTTCCAGGCCAGAGTCTAGTTAGCCACGAGACCAGTAATCGGCCTAGATTCGAGGCTAGAGTCTAGCCATCAACCAACTTCTTCTATTAAAAAAAATCGGCCTGGGACCGAGACTAGCATGCACAATGCTGGAAGAGCCACGCCCATAAAAAAATTTATGTTAGGCCGTGTTTTCTCCATTGTAACCATCACAGGCACTTCCGTACCGGTATATTAGAGAAATATCGTCCTGGAAATGGCCGTGTGGTTGGGTAAGAAACTTTGTTGTTTTGGTGTGTGTTCATAGCAGCAGGTATAACTTCCAGGAAAAAACAATTGTGTATTAATATTAATTTTATAAGTCATTTTCGTGGCGTTTGGTATTCGTGCTCAGGGAGTCAACCTTTTGCCCCCCCCTCCCCCGAAAGTTACTCGATATACATTATTAGGTTAATTAGAGGTCAATTTGAAAACTCAAAGAGAGAAAAACTGTATTTTATATGCATACATTGTCTAGGTGCTACCAAGGGCGTATACACAGAAGATTCTCTGTATATGCCCTTGGTGCTACAAAATGAAATTATAATAAGGAGGAAAAATTACAAGAGGGGAAAATTGAATACGTGCTATGATTGTTTGTCTGTATTTCTGGCTTTCCTTTTTGCCATCCATTCATTGAGAGTGTCTGCCATTTCTGTGATTGACCAGTCGGGTCCTCCAGGTAGTAGGTCCTGCTCGGCTGCAGGGGTGGGGAGGGGACGAGACAGAGAGTATTAATACCCTCGGCAAGTTTACATGAGGATTAACCTAAAGACTACACATGGGCTGGGTAGGAATAGAGCAATTTCCTCAGCAAGTTTGCTACGAAACAATCAAAATTAACCTAAGAACAATACATAGGCTGCAGGTAGAGCTACAATAAAGTATGTATAAGCTAGGCACTGGAGTGTGCTTACTATAGTCAGTCATGCAGACAAAATGCACTTCATTTTCGCCTATAAACTCCAGTTCTTGACCTCTATGGTCATATAGAGTCTGACAGAGGCACCTCTCCCTTGAGGTCCATATTGACACATAGTAGAGCTTTGGCTTGTCAGTCAAAATGAACGTCGCCTCTTACTGAACAGACCCTATATATACACATGTCTATAGGTGAAAGGAAACACAATTAACCCTGCATGTGTATCACACAGGATATTGCAATACACATACCTTGTACTGCCTTTTATTACACACACACGTATTACCACCCGCACACACACGAAAACACTAATGGTTGCCCAGAGTCTCGAGCTTGTGCACAAAGGCAGGACTCTGATGGAGAAATTAACTGAGAGGGTTGGGAACTGGCTGAGTCTGTGGAGAGTGAATAGTAACAACTAATACACACCAGTACATGTATGTGTATATGTACACAAGGAATAAATATTGGACACATTACTGGAGCCAGTTACAAGCTAGTGCTTCAATCCCCGCAAAAATTAATACCGACCACCATGTTGGTTTCATACACTCTGATTGGAGTGTCAGTCAGTGAGGACTTGTGGGAGTTATGGAGCTCATCAGCTGCAGTGTGTGAGCGCAGAGAAATAGTTGAATGCCTTAATGCATGCAATGGCAAGTACATAGAGATTGATCAATAATATTGTGACTCATGCATATATATACTCAATATTTTGCAGATGGTAGTGTTAATTTGTGTGGCACTGTAAGAGCTGGTGACTGCATGTGGTGGTATACCCCTAGGCCCTATATATGGGAAGATTCAGACTGAGGACCTCTATATACTTATATGGAATGGTGAGAATTCCCTGTTCTCAGCACTGCGCCCACAATAAATGAGAGTGTACGGCTTACTGTATACTTATACTGTTTGTATAATATCACCACAAAGATACTGAAGTTATTCTATATGGCAACCACAATCATATTTACTGTATATGCCCAGCTGTTTGTAACTGGTGTAACTGTCTTCTATATGGCAACCCACATGCACCTGTTACATATCTACACTGTGTGTACATCAATACACAGATACTGTAGTATGGCAACTGCATGTTGTTACAGCTTGACCACTATTTTCACTATTGATATAAGCCTGAGTGTGTTCTTTCCCTTGCAGATGAACTCATGCTGAACTGTTGGAGGATGAATCCAGTGGATTGCCCACACACTTCTCTGTCATCCATGAGAAGCTTGAAGTTTTCAATTAAGGCCTGGGAAATTCTAGGATATAAGTTCACTATAATACTAAATTGTCATGTTGCTTCTTTAATATACCACATGCATGCGCTTGATTAACAAAGGTGTTTAGAGCTAACTCTATTACATGCATGTATATACATAATCATGTATCTATATATGTGGCTCTCTATATGGCTCTGATAATTATGTGTATATAATGATCATTTGTGTGCTATTTTCACTGCAGAATCTGTTAGCCGATCGCTCAATCAATTACTCCAAACCTCAATCACTATTTTCTTGACCTTGGTGATTTGCTTTTAGTTTTATCTTCATGCAGTGTTTTTTCTTCAGTGTCTCAATTATCTCTCTTGTTATCTTATCAAACAGTGTGTCAAGCTATAGTCTATATAGGACACATGAAAAGCCACAACTTTGTGGATGTGGTATTCCTCTATCTATCAAGTCGTGTTACACATTTGGACTTGACATTTTAATGAAGAATTAACTGGACAATTGCATTGATTAACAGACAAAAATAATAAGGTATAGTTACAGCATACCGTATAGCGGGTAATTTTCGTGGGGCAAAATATTTGTGGTTTTCGTGGTTGGAGGTCTGACCACGAATATTTTACCCACGAATGAAGCGACCTTGCCTACCTTTACCTATACAATCCAAGCAGCAACCACGAAAATATTACCCACGAAATGTCTCAATATTGCTGAACCACGAATAATTTGTCCCACGAAAATTACCCACTATACGGTATACTGGGTAATACACTACAATATCACACCTAATAAGCAGACACGATTTGATGCATGCTAACGTTTAAAATTATATATACAGTATTAACAAAAATTATTTACAAGGCTGCATTCTTGTACATGCACAAAGTCATGTGTTCGATGGAGATAACAACAAATTAAATTGTCTCATCACTACTCCTCACCAACGGTTGCCCTTCAGACACTTGAGTACCACTATGGAAGGGAGAAGTGCTGGAATATGACGGTGCAGAGCTCGAGGAGACATCACTTGTCTATATAACCAAAGGAATAACCTCTTTCAATTCAGACCAGACCCGCATGCATGCATAGCTGTTTTATATGCATGTCGAACTATATATAGTTTCTGCTCGATAATATGGTATATCTATCAGTATTAACATAATTATACGTATACATGCACCTTATCATGCAACCTATATAATTGATATTTACGCGTGCATGATGGAAATGTATTAGAAGTGACTTTCTTAATCAGAGCCAATAATGATACATGAATTATATATATATTATACCTCAGATAGTACTAGACTGGTCACCCTCTTGTCCATGTCTTCGAATTCGATGTGGTGGACTCTCTGAGATGGTTTAGTCCCTTGCTTGTCTGGAACATCTTTGTGATTATACTCGACTAGCAAAGATACTGCATGTGTGCTGTTGCTGCGTTGGGCTTTATGAAGCATTGTCCTTCTGTTCTTGTCTGTGTATATTTTATTGATGTCAACTTCATTTTGTTTCAGTAAATCTAGCACTGCTCTAAATGTATCCAACTCGTTAGAATCATCTGGAATACAGTTCATGAGATAGTGAAAAGGTGTGTGATCCTCTTCATCCAGAACTTGTATAGCAGGAAGGATATCGTGGTTACATGCGCCAATAACGATGTCAAGGAACCATGACCACATACCCTCTCTACAAGCAATGTGGAGAAGAGTGTTACTTCGGTCACCCAGATTAAAATTGATTCCTGTCAGATTGGATAGGACATTGTGCTGAACACACAGGTTAAACAGTAGCTTGACTGCTGCACGGTGTTGCATTTCGAAAGCTAATTCGATGGGAGTTTTTCCTTTACCGTTTTTTGCACGCAGAATATAACTAATTTGCTGAGAATCTCCCTTGACGAAAAGACCTATCTTGTTTTGATCGACTCTAATCCCACTCTGAATAGCACTATGAACTGGCAAATCTTCATCCTTATCTGTTTTAACAAGTTGTTCGGGAGGCATCTTAGAAATTATTTTCTTCATGTTTTCAAAAGTGAAAGATGTACTACTCCTAGCTAGGCCATGAGTTGCAGTTCCTCGGAATTTCTTATCAAGTTTGTCAATTGAGTCTTGATACGTGTACCTCACATTGAGGGGATTATCATCCACCAGATCATCATAGTTTTCTTTTAGCCACGTCTCCCACTTTAGACCCTGTATATAATTATATATATATACATAATATACTATAGAGCACTGTATATAGTGATATATCCTCGACAGTTGACATCTCACAACCATGACGTGCTGTTGTACAAATTATGCAAACAACATGCAGTACATATAATATATATAATTATATATATATATATGCATGGGCGTTTCTAGAAAGTGCACAAAGCAGAGGGGTGCTGAAGTTTAACCTTGCGCAAGGTATGACCTCACATTGATTAGGTTGCGCCTTTTGTGGAATTCTATTTAACGTGACTTTGTAACTAGAGCACTGAATTTGTGCTAACCCTGGACTATTTCACGTCTCACAACCAAGCAGGTAACGATACGATACGTACATGAACATGGAAGAGCTGCAATTACCTAAACATTGTAATGCAACTAACCTACTCACACAGTCTACAATATACTTATGTTACCATATACCTCTGATGCTTTCTCGTATTTCCAGAGATCTGATAGGAGAAACTCGTGCTCAGACAGGCGAACAACATTTTTGACTTTATCCTGCATTAATAGGATCTTGCATAAAGCTTAAGTGTATGGTACTAGTGAATGATGTGTAGATCTATATGTACTTAAGTTGAACAACTTTCCATAGATATGTTTAAACATCAGGCCCGGATCTAGGGGGTGGATTTCAGGGGTTGCAACCCCCCAAACACACAAAAACTAGCTCAACCTACACTCGTGTTGCTTGTGGCTATGAGCAATGTGGTTAACAGGGCTGCATCCAGGATTTTGGATCAGGGGGGGCGAATTGGGCAATTTAAAAATGTAGGAGGGGCGAAGTCATCAGAATTATAGCAGTACAAATGAATCTGCCAGATCCTAGGGGGGGGGGGGCGAACTGTGCCCGGGGGGGGGGC
Organism: Halichondria panicea; assembly: GCF_963675165.1. Taxonomy (NCBI): domain Eukaryota; kingdom Metazoa; phylum Porifera; class Demospongiae; order Suberitida; family Halichondriidae; genus Halichondria; species Halichondria panicea. The sequence continues at coordinate 4,822,399 of NC_087393.1, forward strand.
GAATTACCCCCTCGCCCCCCCTCAATGAAGGCCTGGTTAACTTACAAGCTGTGAACTACTATCTGTTGACATGAGTACAAGTCCAGGACACACTAAGTATATTATAGTAAATACACATTCATTCCACACATGTATTATGTATATACATGACAAGGCACCTAGCTGTAGTAGACAGTTAGATTTGTAAGTATATTTTGTGCACGTTTACTATGATGTCAATTTCAATTAAGGGGCATGGTCAAATTTTGCGCGCGCTTTTGTTTTATAACCCCCCTATAAATTTTTGCCTGAATCCGCCCCCGAATATCCTCATAATTAGACTCACTGATATACCCTCGACAGCTACACAACCATGACACGCTGTTGTACAAATTATGCGGCAAAAAACATGCAGTACACATGCACATATATATATATATATACGTTCCTCGCACAAGGTATGACCATTAATTAGGTTGCGCCTTTTGCGGAATTCTGTTTAACGTGACTTATAGTAATAACAGTTAAGAGCCAGGGTTGCAAGTTTGTGTATAATTATAGAATAGAAATTACCTTTTCTAATAACACTCTGTGAGGGAAAGCAAAACATGGGGAGAGGCATCATCATAAAATATTCGTAAATAGTGTGCACGAAAGTAACCCTAATAAAAATGCACACTGTATATACGAAGTACAAACCTCTTCACTCTGACTCAGAGTCTGAGTCTCACTTGGGATGGTAGAGCTAGCCTGTGATGTTTGGTTCTGGTCCTGATCATCAAGTACCGGAGATATCGATGGTGTGGCCATTCTAGATAAACTCACAAAAAAGAGTTGACAAAAACTGTTCTTGGCATTGATTGGCTTCTCTATCTGGCATGCGCATAGCCTTCTTTTCCAGGCCAGAGTCTAGTTAGCCACAAGACCAGTTAGATTTGTAATCGGCCTAGATTCGAGGCTAGAGTCTAGCCATCAACCAACTTCTTCTATTAAAAAAAATCGGCCTGGGACCGAGACTAGCATGCACAATGCTGGAAGAGCCACGCCCATAAAAAAATTTATGTTAGGCCGTGTTTTCTCCATTGTAACCATCACAGGCACTTCCGTACCGGTATATTAGAGAAATATCGTCCTGGAAATGGCCATAAGAAACTTTGTTGTTTTGGTGTGTGTTCATAGCAGCAGGTATAACTTCCAGGAAAAAACAATTGTGTATTAATATTAATTTTATAAGTCATTTTCGTGGCGTTTGGTATTTGTGCTCAGGGAGTCAACCTTTTGCCCCCCCCTCCCCCGAAAGTTACTCGATATACATTATTAGGTTAATTAGAGGTCAATTTGAAAACTCAAAGAGAGAAAAACTGTATTTTATATGCATACATTGTCTAGGTGCTACCAAGGGCGTATACACAGAAGATTCTCTGTATATGCCCTTGGTGCTACAAAATGAAATTATAATAAGAAGGAAAAATTACAAGAGGGGAAAATTGAATACGTGCTATGATTGTTTGTCTGTATTTCTGGCTTTCCTTTTTGCCATCCATTCATTGAGAGTGTCTGCCATTTCTGTGATTGACCAGTCGGGTCCTCCAGGTAGTAGGTCCTGCTCGGCTGCAGGGGTGGGGAGGGGACGAGACAGAGAGTATTAATACCCTCGGCAAGTTTACATGAGGATTAACCTAAAGACTACACATGGGCTGGGTAGGAATCGAGCAATTTCCTCAGCAAGTTTGCTACGAAACAATCAAAATTAACCTAAGAACAATACATAGGCTGCAGGTAGAGCTATGGAAAAATCAATAAAGTATGTATAAGCTAGGCACAAAAGAGTATGCTTACTACAGTCAGTCATGCAGACAAAATGCACTTCATTTTCGCCTATAAACTCCAGTTCTTGACCTCTATGGTCATATAGAATCTGACAGAGGCACCTCTCCCTTGAGGTCCATATTGACACATAGTAGAGCTTTGGCTTGTCAGTCAAAATGAACGTCGCCTCTTACTGAACAGACCCTATACACATGTAGGTGCATGGAAACACAATTAACCCTGTGCATCACACAGGCTATTTGCAATACATCTACATTGTACTGCCTTTTATACACACACACGCATTACCACCACTACATACACATGTGCGAAACCACTAACTCCACAAAATGGTTGCCCAGAGTCTTGAGCTTGTGCACAAAGGCTGGACTCTGATGGAGAAAGTAACTGAGAGGGTTGGGAACTGGCTGAGTCTGCAGGGAGAGAATAGTAACAACTATTATAAACCAGTACATGTACACAAGGAACTAGCGGACACAGTATGATCACACTATAACACGTAACAAGAGTCTTGCACAGATTATTACCATTGCTGACCTCGTAATGATAGTCCATGCATGTCAAATCCCCCAGCACTCGTCACCTCTGATCTTGCAGGATCAGTCCCTGTGAATGAATTAACCGTATACCGTATAGCGGGTTATTTTCGTATTTCGTATTGTAGAGCATCACACCACAATACGTTGAACGTCACTATCCTGAGCTGTACTAAATACAAAATATTTAATTGGACAATTCATACGAAAACTTGCACTAACAAAAATTCCCCGCTACTATACGGTATCTTCGTTAATTTGATTTATTGTTTTTACCTAAATCAGTACAAGTATTGTAACTAAGCATCCCTCCACTCACAGCTCCTATCATGATTCTGAAGAGAAGCCATCTGTTGGCCCACACTGCTACCCAGGGAGTGGGTGTGCCTCGGGGAAACTGCCTCAGGCTAAATAGAGGCACCATGATCAGCGCTAGGAATCCAATCTCAAGAAGCTGGGCCTCTCAACATGTGTGAAGGGACTGTGTGTGAAATGACAATACAATATGTGTAGCAGACAAAATATGAAATAAACGACAAGATGACTACTATCAGTATGGATGTGTGTTGTGTGTATGTACAATAAAAATGACAAGTTCCAATAGTGCAAGCTAGGCTGGAGAGAGCAGCAGGTGGGAGGTAGGCATCACTAACTCTCAAATACAGCAACTACAGGGCAAGATGGACTAAATGACAAGACTACTGCCTTTGCAAGTTTAGAACTTCAATGCTGATAATGAAATCTCACAATAGCCTCTAGAGTCACATGAAATAATGCAGCAATTTGATTGGACGACTCACCAAAGGCATATCAGATCTGCCCCACGAATACAAGAGAGTGGTACAAAACTCTCAACACAACAAAGATGAGCACATTTCCTGATCCCAGAAACAATAAGATGGCCGAGAGTGATATTCCGAGGTAAGCCACCAAGTCTAGAGTGAGGTCAACATAGTGTTCAGAGATCCACCAAAACAAACTGGGCCCTTTCAAGAATGCATCCATGGTAACAGTCGAGTTAGCGGGCACCTGAAATAGGTAAAAATATCATGAAGTAACCTGTTGGTCCACATTTAATTTAGCGTGAATTTAGAGATTCGCAAATGCAAATGCAAAAATTGTGTAGCATATTTATAAATGGAGAAAGAATGCACAATTGCTTCTCACTCACTTCCAGAGCCGTTTTGATTCTGGAATAGAACACTGGAATGGGGAGTAGACCGTTGGCACCGATAAGTTCCTTGTTCTGGTTCAGTGGCACCAGGAATGCTACCACTGTGTGCGTGCGTGTGTGTGTGTGTGCGTGTGTGTGTGCATGCATGTACTGAGCTGATTGACAGTTGCTCACAATAGACAAAGCCAATGGATCGAGTAAACACGATCCTGGTAAGCCAGTAGGTCCCAGCATCCATCTCAAGATGCTGCTCCACTGGAGCCTCTTTCTCTCTCACTTCATCTTCAGCAGGCTTTCTACTAGCAGCAACAGCTCGTCTTCGCACAGAGGAAGACATCTCTTCACAACCCTCAGCAGGTCCATGTGGGTATGGACTATCTTTCGAAAATTGGCCACAAGATTTTAGCATAGTTTGGTAAAGATCATTAGTGGAGGACACCTTTTATGGAGATGTGTCAAGTGCTGGAAGAGTTGTCCTGCAAAACACAAGCCATCACTGTTCTGCACTGCAGCAATAATTATGGAGACTCAAGTTGTCCAGATTCTGCTGTTGTGTATTGTGTCCACCTGCTGGGGACAGCAAGGTAATCCTGTGCTTATTGATAGACTAGAGGTGCTATGAACTTGATTTTAATCAGATAGAACAGTTCTATCTATGTTTTAATTAACCTGAACAGCCTCACTGACCCCCTGGGCCCATGGGATCCTATCGTCACCACTAACAATATGGAGATCCACATCACTGACGTTGGAGAAGATGGTAGTCTGCCCTCTCCGGCTCGCCTGTCACATTGACCTCACTACCTAGTATGAGATCAGGTGGCTTATACTGCACCGGATGTGGAAATGCCCTAATTTTTGTTATTTTCCCTAAGCTAACCCAAACCCCTCCCTCTTCAAAATAACATCCGGTGCCGTATATGCCACCTGACCCGGACCCGTATGGCTGAGAACAATGGTCAGGGAGGACTGGGACAGTGGACATATCCTGATGGGAGTGTGTTACTGAACACTGCTGCATCATACCAACTCAACCTGGGTGAGTGGAACAAAATTAATTATTATCATTGCCGTACTTCTGTATTTTATGTCAGCCACGTGTTCACCTTCTTCATGAGTTCATGAAACTACCTATCCCCCTCCCCCTACAATTGCACCAGATGTTCTGGTAATCTCCAGGCCATTTAATGGTGGATCCAGACCAGTGGCCTCGGATGCAGCCAGTTACAAGTGCTTCAATCCCACAAAAATTAATACCGACCACCATGTTGGTTTCATACACTCTGATTGGAGTGTCAGTCAGTTAGGACTTGTGGGAGTTATGGAGCTCATCAACAGCTGCAGTGTGTGAGCGCAAAGAAATAGTTGAATGCCTTAATGCATACAATGGCAAGTATATAGAGATTGATCAATAATATTGTGACTCATGCATATATATACTCCATATTTTGCAGATGGTCATTAATTGATGTGGCACTATAAGAGCTGCATGGTGACTGTGGGTATACCCATATAATATAGGCCCTTATATGGGAAGATTCAGACGAGGACCTCTATACTTATATGGAATGGTGAGAATTTCCTGTTCTCAGCACTGCGCCCACAATAAATGAGTGTAGGCTTACTGTATACTTAAACTGTTTGTAATACCACCACAAAGATACTGAAGTTATTCTATATGACAACCACAATCATGTTTACTGTATATACCCAGCTGTTTGTAACTGTCTGCACCGTCTATATATATGCATGGCAACCCACATGCACCTGTTACATTGAGATCTACGGTGGCCCTGAGTGCTACTCTAGTTGGGAGTTGGCAGTTGCTAGTTGGGTGTTGGTAGTTGGCAGTTGGTAGTTGGCAGTTAGCAGTTGGGAGTTGGCAGTTGGTAGTTGGGAGTTGGCAGTTGGGAGTTCGTGACCTTTAAACTTTGTAACGAACTAATGCCAGGAATTATTCTGTTTCTCTAAGCCTTCATTGATGGGGGCAAGCCCTACCTAATGTACATTGTATAGTGGACACACGTTAGTGCTGTCTGAGGCCAGCAAAGACTACATCTTCTACACCAGTTAGCAAATGTTGTATATATAGATCTTTGCACTGCCTCTAATCGTTTAACCATAACTTTAAATGGCCTCAATAGAATTAAAAGAGCCATGCAAAACCTGTTTCTATATTGCCCCCCCCCCCTCCCTACTGCATGGGATCCGGGAATATAGGTGCATGGGGATTAGACTTGAAATTACCTCCCTACCTAGATGTGTACATATAAGATTAATATTGCCGTCTTAGGCCAGCTAGATATCTATTGGTGTCAGTATCATAATTTTAACTTACATAAAAGCCGGCTAATGTTGAAAGGTTACGAACTGCCAACTACCAACTCCCAACTACCAACTCCCAACTGCCAACTCCCAACTACCAACTCCCAACTGCCAACTGCCAACTCCCAACTCCCAACTGCCAACTGCCAACTACGCGTTTAAACTATCAATCAGCAACTGCGAACTACCAACTACGCATTTGAACTATCTTAGTAGCAACTGCGAACTACCAACTACGCATTTGAACTATCAAGTAGCAACTGCGAACTATCAACTAGGCATTTGAACTATCAAGTATGAACTATCAACTAGAGTAGCACTCAGGGCCACCGTATAGAGATCACTATATCTACACTGTGTGTACATCAATACACAGATACTGTAGTATGGCAACTGCATGTTGTTACAGCTTGACCACTATTTTCACTATTGATATATTTTAAGCCTGAGTGTGTTCTTTCCCTTGCAGAACTCATGCTGGACTGTTGGAGGAGGAATCAAGTGGATTGCTCTGTCATCCATGAGAAGCTGGCCTATTCATGAGTTCATAATTAGTTTGATTGTCATGTTGCTTCTTTAATATACCACATGCATGCATGCTTGAGCTACATCATATTATACATATTACATGCATGTATGTACGTACATGTGTCTCTTTATATGCATGGCTCTCTATGGCTCTATGTATAATTATAATTATGATCATTTGTGTGCTATTTTCACTGCAGAATCTGTTGGCCGGTCGCTCAATCAATTACTGTTCTATAATTATAGCACTAACACTCATCATGACACTCCAAACCTTTTATTGATCGTTTTTCAATCACGCTTCATCTATTTTTTTGACCGTGTATAGTTAGTTTTTTCTTCAGTGTCTCAGTCATCTCTCTTGTTATCTTATCAAGCTAGTCTATATAGGACCCACATGAAAAGCCACAACTTTGTGGATGTGGTATTCCTAATATTATCTATCTATCAAGTCGTGTTACACATTTGGACTTGAAATTTTAACTTGACAATTGCATTGATTAACAGACAAAATAATACAGGTAGTACTGCATGGCTATATAATAAATGGACTCTTAATATAATAACAATATCACACCTAATAAGCAGACACGATTTTATGCATGCCGAGTTCAAATTGCATGCATGATAACGTATATATAACAAAAATTATTTACAAAGCTGCATTCTTGTACATGCACAAAGTCATGTGTTCGATGGAGATAACAAACAAATTAAATTGTCTCATCACTATATACTACTACTCCTCACCGATCGTTTCCCTTCAAACACTTGAGTACCACTATGGAAGGGAGAAGTGCAGGAATATGACTGTGCAGAGCTCGAGGAGGCATCACTTGCCTATATAACCAAAAGAATAACCTCTTTCAGTTTAGACCAGACCCGCATGCATGCATGCATATAGCTGTTTTATATGCATGTCGAACTATATATAGTTTCTGCTCGATAATAATGGTATATCTATCAGTATTAACATATATATATACGTATATACATGCACCTTATCATGCAACTGATGACTGCATGCAACCTATACAATTGATATTTACGCGTGCATGATGGAAATGTATTAGAAGTGAGTTTCTTAATCAGAGCCAATAATGATACATGAATCATAATTATATATATCATACCTCTGATAGCACTAGACTGGCAACTCTCTTGTCCATGTCTTTGATGTGGTGGACTCTCTGAAACGATTGACAGACAAAATAAGTATATAGTTTAGTATATACTGGGTAATACACTATAGTCAATATCACACCTAATAAGCAGACACGATTTGATGCATGCAGTTCAGGTTGCATGATAACGTATAAAATTATATATACAGTATTAACAAAAATTATTTACAAGGCTGCATTCTTGTACATGCACAAAGTCAATAAATGTGTTTAATTAATGGAGATAACAAACAAATTAAGTTTTCTTATCACTCACCTGCAGTGAAATGGAAAAGTTTAATTCAATTATGTATATTTACATGTATAGCGTATAGCGCAAAATTTTCGAGGGGCTTAATTTTTGCTGATTTCGTGAGTTAGCAAACCTACACGAAAACTGTTCTTTATCTGCTATAACGTGCAAAGATTAAAGGCGTGGCTTCCGGTAAGCAATCATTCCGCGAACATTGTGCAATGAAATGCTTTTAGAGGCCATTCCATAAGTGCCTCGAACATTTCGTGCTATACATAATAGTTAGATACTGTTTAGTCGGTATCTATGGGAATTATAAGCCCGCAGGCACTCGTAGTACCCTCGCTTCGCTCGGGATACTACAGCAGGCCTTTGGGCTTATAATTCCCATAGATACCTCCTAAACAGTATCTAACGAGTTTAGTTGCTAGGTTCATTTCAAAAACTAACCGAAAGAATGGCCGCGGACGAAGACCTAGGCCTAGACAAGCTCTTTTCTGAAGAAGTACTCGGCATAATAATGACCGAGCCCATACACCCCGCCCTCTACGACATAAATGTGGAGGCGGAGCTGGCTACTCAGAACAAAGAAAGGAGGAGGAGCTGGACGAGCCAACAGAACCTGCACAATCTTCTCTACCTAACTCAAAGCGAATGAAGCAAAGTGTCTGCAGGCCTCTTATCACGGCAGGTGCAGTGTACAGTTTGGATAGTGATATCTGCATAAGGTGAATAGGAAATCCCGGGATTGACCTGTTCAAGGATGCTTGTTTTGCTGACTTTCGAGTGTGCCTAGACTCCGAAATGAAGCGCTTGCAGAGAGCTGGACTAGGGTCACAAAAGAAGGCTGAACCTCTAATACATACTCCGTGCAACTGCTGCTACTAGACTCTACAACGCTGGAGTGGACGAACAAATGATAACGGAAAAACAACTGGACACCGAAGCTTGGAAGGAGTTCGCAGCTACAAGAGAACTTCTGAGTGTCAAAAGAAGTCAGTTTCAGACATCCTCAACATAAAGCCAATTAACATATATACTGGCACACACTGATCACTCACAGATGGCAGTGCAACAAAACTCACAAACCAACTGCTGTCAATTTATGCCTCCAAACTTTAACTTTAGTGCCTGCAACGTTATACCATCAATCTCTCTATATGCCTACATCCAACAACCAACGTATTAACAGCGACTGAACATTATAATTTTTTGTCATTACCAAAACAAAACAGTTACTTCTCTTTTTATAATACAATAATTATACAAAAAACATGTTTGAAAAACACAAAAATTAATAATGAATGGTTGTTGTGAACATGAAAATTACAGGTTTATATGAGAATTTACAGGTTAATATGGGAAATATAAACCCTGTACTGACCAATCAGATTGCTGGATTCTGGGCTACTAGTAACTAAGGTATACTATACATTACTTCACCTGCTGTTTGTGCTTGGGCTCTGCCACGGGAATAGAAGCAGGGAAGCTAGGAGAGCCGCCTCTGGAATATGACTGTGTAGAGGCCGAGGAGGTATCACTTACCTATAACCAAAGGAATGACCTCTTTTAATGACGTTTTCAGATCAGACCAGCATGCATAGCTGTTTTATATGCATGTCGAACTATAATTTCTGCTCGATAATTAACTGATAAGAATGATAGTGGTATTTTAGCTCAGCATTATAATATACGTATACACTTATCATGCAACCTATAATATAGTAATTATAATTGTTACGTGTGCATGCATGGAAATATTATACCTCTGATAGTACTCGACTGGAAGTCTTCTTGCCGACGTTGTCGATGTGGTGGACTGTCTGAGACGGTGTAGTCCCTTGCTTGCCTGGAACATCGTCGTGTTGACACTCGGATGGTGATCGACTGGAAGCCTTTTTGCCAACATTGTCAATGTGGTGGACTCTCTGATACGGTTTAATCCCTTGCTTGTCTGGAACATCTTCATGTTCATACTCTACTAGCAAAGATACTGCATTTGTGTTGTTGCTGCGTTGGGCTTTATGAAGCATTGTCCTTCTGTTCGAGTCAGTGTATATTTTATTGATGTCAACTTTTTTTTGTTTCAGTAAATCTAACACTGCTCTAAACGTATCCAACTCGTCAGAATCATATGGAATACAGTTCATGAGATAGTGAAAAGGTGTGCAATCTTCTTTATCCAGAACTTGCATAGCAGGAAGGATATCGTGTTGAACTTGATTACCGGTACATGCGTCAATAATAATTTTAAGAAACCATGGCCACATACCCTCTTTGCAAGCAATGTGGAGAAGGGTGTTACTTTGATCAAGCTTGAAAAAATTACTATGTCTTCGGAGGTTAATTCCTGTTAGACTGGATAGGACATTATGCTCAACACACAGATCAAACAGTAGTTTAACTGCTGTACGATGATGCGTTTCGAAAGCTAATTCGATGGGAGTTTTTCCATTAATGTTTTTTGCACGCAGAATTTTCTTAATTTGCTGACGATCTCCTTGGACGAAAAGACCTATTTTTTTTTGATCGACCCTAGTCCCACTCTGAATAGCACTATGAACTGGCAAATCTTTATCTTTATCCGTTTTAACAAGCTGTTTAAGAGGCATTTTCAAACTAATTTTCTCCATGATTTCAAAAGTGAAAGATGTACTGCTCCTAGCTAGGCCATGAGTTGCAGTTCCTCCGAACTTCTTATCACGTTTGTCAATTGCGTCTAGATACCCCTTATTGAGGGGTTCATCAGCCACCAGATCATCATAGTATTCTTTTAGCCACGGCTCCCACTGTAAACCCTGCATGCACATGCATACAACATAATAATTATACTAGAGTGTAGTGGTATATACCCTCGACCATGCAGGGGCGTACGCAGGAATTCCAGGAAGGGGGAGCTTAGTTAGAGGGTGTATAGTGTGTTTTCCACCAGAACCACCTACGGCGCATCTAGCGTCGAAATTTGTTGAGGTTTAACCAGAAGCCACACCTCCTAATCAATTAGTCATTGTCCAGGAAGTCAGGCTCACCTCTCCTTGTGAAATAGTGGTCCAGTGACAGTGCAGTACGCATGTGTAAGATCTCTTAGTTTAGCCACACCCTTTATTTGTGTAGCACTGTTGTTAGCTAGCTAAAGAAGCTTACATAATACAGTGCTGCATTGAAGTATCAAGTTACTATAGCTAAGCTCTTGGGCATGCTGATGGTGCCAATCATCTTTACCAGTACTGTATTGCATGCTCAAAAGTTGCACAGAGACGGTGGGACTCCTGTTAGTAATTTTGCAGAGGAAGGGGGCTCTAGCCCCCAAAGCCCTGCCCCTCCCTACGCCCCTGTCGACACTGTTGGCATCACACAACCATGACGTGCTGTTGTACAAATTATGCAAAAAAACATGCAGTATATATTATATGCAAGGGCGTTTCTAGAAAGTGCACGAAGCAGAGGGGTGTTGAAGTTTAAAAACAGTCCCTTGCGCAAGGTATGACCCCACATTAATTAGGTTGCGCCTTTTAGAATTGTGACATAACAAGAGCCAGCGTTGCAAGTGTATACTTTGCGTATATATATATATATAATTATAGAGCTGCATGTGCAGTAGCTACCCTATGCATGCAGTACTGATAGCTTCACAGTTGTCTGCTATAGGCCCAGTGGTGCTCAAGCCCACCGGCATATAGACACGCCATGCACTCGTATGAACATTGAAGCATGGTAGCAACTATATAACACAGGCTAGCCTCAATTCCAGACCGCGAAGAGAAAGGTGATAAGTACGGTTGCACGTTGGATGAGCCGCTCAAATACCAAAAGGAAACAAGAACAAAGGAAAGCCCAGATACAAAACGTCATTAAGATCTCCATTGAAAAACAGGACCACTTATAAAAGTTAACTCTCCATAATTAGTCTTGTGTATACCATATATGCTCGATCAGAGGCCGCACTCAAATAGTAGCCTCCCTTGCTAGCAAAATGAAACATTAGTAGCCGCTCTCAAATAAAATAGCCTCAGTGAACTTTGACTCTAGCATTTCTGCACGTGGCAGCCAAAAAAATCATTACTAGCAACTAGCTATAGTTACATGTACGTAGCTACAAGTAGCAGCTTGTTAGTGCTTTACAAAGACTTTCTCCTAGCAGAGTTCAAGTTTATGCAGGTGAAAACAACTTTTGATTACAAACTAAATTATCTGGAGCTAATAAACACCGCTCTTGAACAGTGGCCTCTCTTGAATTGTAGCCTCCTCTTCCAGCAAAATGGTAGCCGCGGCTCCTGATCAAGCATATCTCTCGTGTACTTTCAGTTGATTATCTATGTTAGATAACATAATTATGGTCATAGATAACATAGAACATAGATCTAATTGGTGTTACATTTATAATGCAGTGGAAAAAGTTTACAAACAAGTGCAGTAATTTTCGAGCACCACCCAGTATATAACCGGATAATCTCATTGAAAGATGACTCGTAAGCTGGCTAGAAAGTGAGCAAGTAACTGGATCTCAATATCATACTTTTATAGTTCATTTTACAACATGTGTTGACCAAGAACTGAACAGAATGGGTCCAAGTCCACCTCATATGTCTCACATTCTCTCACAAGGTAACAGCATGCCCAGAGAGTCCTTACAGATGGATATCACCAGCTATATAGCTACCATGCACTGTGCAAGCTAGCTAGCTCATAGATAAACAAAATTAGCTGAATTAATTTCACTAATATCCTTCGCATTGAAAAAGCGCTTCAATTCGAGTACAAAAAACCTGTAGTTGAGCATGCGCTTAAAATAAGATACGCTTATAGTCGAGTAAGCGCTAATCCAGTATAATAGTTATGCTGGAACATACCAGCCAGCACAGCCACGGTTTTTAGACCTCCCTCCCTCAAAACATTATAATGTCAATAAGATATTCGTAAAAATAGTGTGAAAGCATATACTGATCCCCTAATAAAAATGTACTGCACTGTATATACAAACCTCTTCACTCTGAGTCTCATTTGGGATGGTAGAGCTAGCTATAGCCTGTGATGTTTGGTTCTGGTCCTGATCATCAAGCACCGGAGATGGTGGTGTGGCCATTCTAGATAAATTCACAAAAAGAGTGGATCTTTTGGTTTCATTATTACGTAAACTGTTCTGGGCTTTTGATTGGCTTCTCTTTTGACAATCATTCATGCGCAATGAACCACACCCATGAAAATTAAACATGACTTGTGTTGGGTAAGAATCATTAGTGGAACAACTGTTTAGTCATTTTTTGTGGCTGATGCTTCTTTCAGATGGTATTTTAGCCTCGACCCCCAGGCCGATCCGTCTCCAATTAACGTATTTTTCAACTTCGTTCTATTAAAAAAAAATCGGCCTGGGACCAAGGCTAATGGTATTTGTGATCACGGATTCACATTCCCCCCCTCCCCCCCCAAAATTAATACATTATTAGAGGTCAATTGAAAACTCAAAAAGAGAAGAACTGTACAAACAGTATATTTTATATGCGTACATTGTCTAGGTGCTACAAAATGAAATTATAAATAGGATGAAAAATTGCAAGAGGGGAAAATTGAATACGTGCTATGATTGTTTGTCTGTATTTCTGGCTTTCCTTTTTGCCATCCATTCGTTGAGAGTGTCCGCCCATTTCTGTGACTGACCAGTCGGGTCCTCCAGGTAGTACGTCCTGCTCGGCTGAAGGGGGGAGGGGGGCGAGATAGAGAATATTAATACCCTCGGCAAGTTTACATGAGGATTAACCTAAAGACTACACATGGGCTGGGTAGGAATAGAGCAATTTCCTCGGCAAGTTTGCTAGGAAACAATCAAGATTAACCTAAGAACAATACATAGGCTGCAGGTGGAGCTATGGAAAATCAATAAAGTATGCATAAGCTAGGCAATGGAGTGTGCTTACTACAGTCAGTCATGCAGACTTCATTTTGGCCTATGAACTCTGAACATAATTAAGTCATGTCTGTTTACATCTATATCAATGGAACCATATCAATGGAAAAATATGTAAAGACATTATGTACTTACTGTGTGGACAAAGAAGATCTTCCAGTTCTTGACCTCTATGGTCATGGAGTCTGACAGAGGCACCTCTCCCTTGAGGTCCATATTGACTGGGTCAACATAGTAGAGCCGTGGCTTGTCAGTCAAGATGAACTGTCGCCTCTTACTGAACAGACCCTATATATAGGTGGAAACACAAACTCTTCTTAATGCACATCACACAGGCTATTAGCAATACACCTACATTGTATATATATACATACATGCATTACCCCTACACACACACACACACACCATAATCCACAGAAAAACAATCCCTTAATGTACAGTGCACAGTACATCATCACACGCTAGTTTGCAAAAACATTGGACTGCCTTTTACACACACACACGCATTACCACTACTACCACAAACACACACATTGTATAATCATCAGGCTAGCTGGTGTGCAGTGAAGCACACAATACCTTTCTCTTGTCGATGAGTCCTGTCATCACTATAAGCTCTCCGTTTACAAACTGATTCCTGGAAACAACAAAGTTCATCAATACACAGTATGTCATGTAGTGAATACGTGTACTGACCACGGTGAATCTTTGGCTTGTTGTTTGAGTTGCTCCTCCCTCTCTTGACCTTCAGACCCGGCAGCAGTCTGATTGGTCGATTTAGTGCTGCTCGGAAACAGCTCCCAGTCTGACAGCTCACTGCCTTCCTCGCTGCTACCGTCGCCGATCTAAATCATGTGACAGTCACATGACAATCACATACTGATCACATGACACTCACAAGAATGTCACTCCTGAGTGCAGACTCTCCCTTTGTGTTAGAGGGAAGGTAGGGCATGAGTTTGGGCGGAGTTTGCTCGTGGATGGTCTCCCAGTCAATATCCTCAAAGAATAGGTGATCTTTGAGAGGAGGGTAGCCACCCATCTGATCACATCCTAGCCGAGCCGCTGGGTCTAACAGCTGTCAGTGTGTGTGTGTGTGTGCGTGTGTGTGTGGGTGGGTGTGTGTGTGTGTGTGTGTGTGTGTGTATGTGTGTGTGTGTGGGGGGGGTGTGTTGTATGTGGAGCAGTTAAATGTAGATAAACATACTACATGAATGTATATCACCAATTTTAAGCTACGCAGAAGAAAAACAGTAGTGCTGCAAGCACCTACATGTACACATGTCGAATTAAAGCTAAAACTTGGCTATACAAAAACTCAGATCACAAGCAAGAATAATGAACTCTGACACTATCAGTTACAAAACATGTACACAGGTCGGTGGTGTACTCACCAGGAGTTTTGAGACGAGGTCTCTGGCGTTGTCAGGGAAACCCTCGGGAATCATGTACTCCAGTTTGGTGATCTTCTGGAAACACAGATACTCATTCCTACACAGAATTGGAACAGACAAGTCATATGACTATAATGATAGTCTCATTCTCTTGAGGGCACGGTATAATACTTGCATGGTAGCTAGCAATAGATGGTTGTTTCAAGTTGGTATACTCTGTACTCACGGTGCATGGAAAGGTGGTCTTCCTGACAACAACTGGCATAGTATGCAGCCCAGGGCCCATAGGTCAGAGCTGGAGGCAGCAAAAAGGAGAAAAATATTAACACACACTGTAGTACACTACATGTACCTAAACTATATAAAATAACAGTTAAGTTAATTCAAGCCTTTCCGACTGACTATTGCACACAAACACACACACCCCTGCACACAATCAAAACTGTTGATTGTACACAGATACACAGGCAAGTTAATTCAAGCCTCTTTCATCAATTGCTACCTGACAATCTGCAATCATTTTGTAAGCACTGGGATCATTCTCATGTGGTGGTTCCCCCACAATTAGTAGCTTTGTAGCTTAATTATCAAAAGGATATCGTCTTGTAAGAGTAATGAACTAGAACCCAGACATTTATTACTGCAATTCTTGCTCATCAAATACCGTATAGCGCAACATTTTCAAGGCGCTTAATTTCACTGTTTTCCCTCCACCTACGAAAATTAGGTCCACGCTAACGGAAGACACAACATCATTTGACTAAATAGTGCGAAATTTATTCAATGGAATGCTTTTAGAGGCATTTCCACAAAAATTAAGTGCATCAAAAAGTTCGCGCTATACACAGATACATTCCAGCCACACACACGACGTACTCATGTCATAAGTATATACCGTATAGCGTGTACATTTCGAGGGTATAAATGTTTGTGGTTTTGGCTGATTAAGTATGTACCGTGAACATTTATACCCACGAATTTATTATCGCACGCATGCATGCTGCAAAAAGGCAGCTATTCTGCGAAAACCTAACAATCTTTCCGTGAAAGTTTATATACCCTCGTCGAAATATACCCGCTATACGGTATACGTGACATGTACTGAACTTGTACCTTTTGAAGGCGACCTTGTTCTGCAGTAGCTCAGGAGACACGTACTCAGCCGTACCAACAAAAGAATTGGCTCGATCTGTAAAATAAAGAATTAAAGAAGCTATGATTATCACAAAAAACAAACATACAATTTTTAATTCAAAAATACCCCTAAGGCACTACTAAAATCAAAACTGAAGCCACTGAAGCAAGTACAATATTATACACACCTATAGTGAATATAATATACACACTACTGATTCTGAATCAATGTCATAAAAAATGAAGTTTGATTTTCACACCATTTCCGCCCTCTATAATCTTGGCAGTCCCAAAGTCGGTGATCTGGATGTGCATGTTCTCGTCCAGGAGAATGTTCTCAGGCTTCAGGTCTCTGCACAGGAAAGAGCAAAATGACATGTAAAAAGCTGATAAAATTTAGTGCTCAGTGGTTTGACAGTGGTGTACATGTACACAAACATAATATAGGGAGAATTCCTGGGGATAGGATATCTTTAGCCTTAAATTACCATTCCCTATTTCTGGATACTTTAATGCAGTGGCTCCTTTAATACTAAGCTAGGTACTGGTATAAGGCTACACGTAGGTATTGTCCAAAGAGGAAGTTTTCCTGCAATGTATTAATTACAACTCATTAAAGATTGTGTCGGACTATCGACACACCATAAAGACTGTGTGTGGATATTGATATGAGCATTGTGCCAGGAGATGGACAAACATGGAGGTGGGATATATTTGGAGCAACAAGGCAACAGCAACACCATTGTGAGACTAACGATCATTAGCATACAGGTGTATGCATTTCATTATCCCACAACACATCAGTAGGGAAACCAACTTTGATTAGGCTCAGCTGACAACACTTACTAGTTAAGGAGAATAGTTTTCCCCCAACACCCCCACACACACTCCCCCTCACACACACACACACATACTCACACACCTCACACACACACACACACACACACACACACACACACACACACACACACACACACACACACACACACACACACACACACACACACACACACACACACACACACACACACACACACACACATACTCACACACCTCACACACTCACACACCTATGTATTATGCCTTTGCTGTGCAGGTACTCGAGAGCCAGCACTATCTCAGCCGTGTAAAACTGTGCGGCATTCTCATCAAAAGCACCGACTTTCTTCAGGTACTCCAGCAACTCCCCTCTTTTGGCGAGACTGAGGCCAAAGTCTGTGGGGGCGTGGCTAAGGAAACAACAGAAGTGTAACACTAGTATATAGTATACGTACTATTGTGGGGATAATAATTACGTATTGTATATATTGAATGTAGTAGTATTTGGATAATAGTAATTTTCAGGAAGGGGAAACCTATATACAGTGTACGGATATAATACACTACATGTGAAACCTGTAATAAAGATTTGTAGGCTTACAAACCACACAAAAGTAAGACCCCCTTGACCACAACTGTGTCTCTGAGAACAGTGGAAGCTTCAAAAGAGGAAATTGGATGAAAGGACTGCCATTCAGTCGCACCTTTACAAAGAACACAGAAGCTGTATACATTATACTGTTACATACAGGACATAGCTACCATATACAACAGAAGATTATAGTGACAGGATACAGAGGTTGTCTTTGTCTTGAAAGGTAAAATAGAGCTTGACAAAGAAGGGATGGTCTAGTCTTGTGAGCACATCTTTCTCTCGACTCACGTAGGGGACCTTCTTCTCACGAATGATGTGTCTCTTGTCCAAAATCTTCACTGTGATGGGTATAATATTAGATGATTGGATTGTGCAGAAACTAGTTTTAAGTTTCAGTCATTATTGGGGAAAAAACAGAAGTCGCAAGAGCTAGTGTACAAAGCTCTATTAATGCAATCAGTTACACACTAATTAATCCTCTTTCAGTGTTTATTGCTACACACTCGCTAGTTTTTAGCAGGTGTGCTTTCTCTGACAACGGCTCAACAACAGTTAGTGCACTGTTATTCTATTTCAGTGGTGTACGTGGAGACTATAAACAACGGGAGAGCTTTACAATAGCACTGTCAGGGTCAACCGTGCAGCACTCAGTCAGAAATGACAAACATTAGGCATTAACTAAACCTAACTACAGCGATAACATACCATTTGAGGAAGTAATTTTCAACAACCAATACTCAATACTAGAAGCTATACTAATTGGTGCTTATTTATAGGCCTCTAAAAAGATCCCTAAATGGGAAGGAACTGAAATAAGACTCGAGACGGCTGCTACCAGCTGCCCCACAGTTTACCCAGGTAAAGGCACCACCTGCCCCACAGTTTACCCGGGTAAACACACACACTGAAACACACACTGAAACACAAACGTTGGGCACTTACTCGCATATTGTTTTTTCGTAACTTTGTCTGTTGCCAAAACAACCTAAAGAGTACAATAGTTGTGTGGATGGGGAACACAATTCATTACAGCATCGACACTTAACAAAAATACATGGACCCTCGGCATTTATGGGTTATAAGCCATAAGTGTATAAACTTCAATTAAATGCTGGGGCGTTCATTACTAAAACCAAAGTTCCAGGGTGCAGAGTTCAATCAAGTTTCTTTCAATAATAAATCAATGCAAATGGTACATACACTGTACACAGAATTTACCGTGGAATACGATCCCTCTCCTAGAATTTTATCAAATACAAATTCGTCCCTGCTTCTCTTTGGCTGAGCCTTTGAGTCACTATCCTCGGGTATAACCTCCTGGTGTGTGTGGAGGGGGCGTAAGTGAGTGTGTGTGGAGGGGAGCACGTGTGTACGTATATATCACTATATGAACATGTGAGTGTGGATATTTGGATCGGTACTTTAATACTGGACAAATACATGAGGTAACTGCTACTATGCAAAGAGTGTACAAAGAGCTAGCTACAGTTCAAAGTTTTTTCAGAGACAAAATAATTAAATTTGGCACAGAGACAAGATTAGACTCACCTTCTCTGCTGGATTCGCAGCCATATCCAATTCCAAGTTGAATAGACAGCTTAACCAGCTATAGATGACACTACTATAGCTACTATAAGCCTTGGAAATAGGCTCAGATTTTGCGAAGAAAACTCTAGGCAAGATTAATAGTATCCGGTCTATACCCGGAAGTTAAAGCTATGAATATCCGAGAAAGGAAACGTAAACGAAAATTATTAGTATCCGGAAACTTGACCTTTGAGTATGCGGAGAAAGAGAGGTGAAAGAAAGTGAACGGGTCCTCAAAGAAAGATTAGGAAGATGAGTGGTCGAAAGGTTGGCCAGAAGGCGTTTGACTGGGTAAAGATATCCTCCAGGATACCTCGGGAGGCCAGGCCAATGTTCAATACCTTCAGGTCAAGACACGAAACAAACAAGGCAAAGTAAGTTGTGTGTGCACTAATTAGAGCTCACAACATTAATATGTTTTGTCCAACACACAGCCTGTTAGCCTACACTGAGAAGCCAGAGGCCATTAACTGGGACTTGTATAGAAAGACCGTCAATGTGCCTGGACTAGTGGACAAGTTTGAGAAGTCTTTTTCGTCGGTCTCTGTCCCGTACCCAAAGGACACTGGCACGGCTGAGATCGAGAGCAAGAAGAAAACAATTGTAAGTGGCACAAAGTTTGCCCTCCTACATTTGTTTGTTTGACGGTGCTGTGCATTTGTTCTTACGTGCAGGAAGTACAAGTAGCTGAAGCTGTAGCAGAGTCAAAAAAGAAAATAGCCCAACTAGAAACAGAGGTATAAAATGAATGTTTGCAAACAACAATTTATGCTCATATAAATTATTTTTTCTTTTGTAGTTGATCACAATAAATGCGGAGAAGTCGTATGAAGACATGACGGTAAGAAATAAGGGAGTCTGTGTGTGTACAGTGTCATTATGCTCTTCTTTGCTGCCTCAGGTGGACGATTACCTCGCCGATAAGCCTGCTCTACGTAAAAAGATTGATGACGACACAAGAAACCACGTCTGGTACCTTGGAAGAGACTAGACACACGACGTGTTTCAGACAGTTCATAGAGTTAGAGCCTAATTATCAGTGCCTGTACTGTTAGCTAGAGATCTCTTTGTTAATATTGTTGCACTGCATGTTTGTTCAGTGAATATACATACCTTTATTTATGGCCATTTTTTGATTGGGAGGGAGTACCATTGAATTAAAGAAGCCAAAAACATTCTGATTCATGCATGCCAGCCCCACCCCCTTTTTCACACCTGACTCTAGCTAGAGTTTTTCACTGTATAATTATCATGTCAACGATATCGATTAAATAGGAGCGTGTACAATGTAAATTAAGCAATCGTAATAATTATATGTAAACGGAAATCAGCATTACAGCCACAGTTCATACACGAGTATTATAATTATATAATCCAGCTGGTAGAGTTGGTACGGTCACTGCTAGTCTTCACCTGCTGCTGGACCGGGACCGATCTCTGTGCCCATTGCGATCCCTGCATGCACAGAAAAAGCAGTAAAACAAGAACTTGAGAAACTCATTTCGTATAGATTCATACATTTGTACAGTTGCAGTATCATAGTACATATTCCATTCATGACTACTGTGCGGTAATGCACACAACAATCAAAATACACATAACGAATATAAGTACATTATTATACTGCTACTGCTTCTCAATACGTTGTCTGATTAGAATAGATTAGAATGGCAAAGAGAGTGAGTGAGTCATCATGATGACCTGAAACATCAGACACACACAAAAACGAAGGATCTGGTAAAACCACCATTGGACACAACAAAAGACGTCAGGTATGTGTACCTGCTCCTGCTGCGATGTCTCCGCCTCTCCCCAGACCTATCCCTCCGCCTCTCCCCAGACCTATCTCTCCGCCTCTCTCCAGACCTATCCCTCTTCCTCTCACGACTCTTACTCCTCTCTCGGCTCCTACTCCGCCTACTCCTGCGTCGCTCACGGCTACGGCTACGACGAGTCCTCTCTCGGCTGCGACTGCGTCTGCCTCGTTCACGACTACGGCTTTTTCGTCTCTCCCTACGATCAGAACTCCTGTGGAACAAAACATACGAGTGTTAGTATGGAATATTACACTATATGTATTGTTAGGAATGGCATCACTTTTGTAGCTTTTTAGCATCTGACTGTTATATATTTCTGCAGGGAAGGATCAAATCTGAAAACTGACAGCTCAAATAATTTGTGGAGTATGTATACGTAGGCATACAGTTGACAACAAAGGCAGGCTGGAAAGCACGCTTGATTGAACAGCTACCAGGGAATTGTATGGAAATATGTACATTGCTTTACGATAAAAAAATAAAATGCAGAAAAACAGTACACATCACGAGTGTCTATATTGACTTGACACTACATCACACAGTAGAAATGGGGACTTAAATTAAGAATGGACAAAACTTTAATTAGCTTCAATTAGGCTAACATAATTATGACCGTTAATTTGTACCTTGACCTGCGTCTCTTCTCCCTCTCCTTCTCCCTCTCCTCCCTCTCACGCTGGTGCTCCTCCCTCTCCTTCTTACGACGCTCCTCCTTCTCAGCAATGGTCTCCTAGAGATTGAGTATTAACACACGTACATCAACAATGTGATGTTTAAAAGGTGAACATGTAATTAGTGTATTTTTTAAGTCTAGCATACGATAATTTAGCTTCTAAAGTGACACATAAATGTAACCCCCTAACTCTAAGCTAAAGGGTTGGGCCATGTACATATGCAACAGTATACACAGAATTACCTCTAGGTGAGCAATCTTCTCCCTGATGGTCACAAACCCAATGTGCAGTTTGCCTCCGAAGTGGTCGGCCAGCCTCCGGTCGTTGTCGTACATGCTCAGAAAGGCACCACACACCTCACATGCTCGCAGCTTCTGCTGTTGCTGGGCGTGGCGTGGTATGGCATTGTGGTACTCGTCCTCCATATTCTTCTTCCTCATCTTTATCTCCTCCACCTCGGACATCATGGCCAAGGATTCGTCCACTTTGCCTTCTGCTCCCAATCCTTCGGCTTTGGCTACTTTTTCTCCAATTTGCACAGACAACTCATGGATCTGGTCCACCTGCAGTGAAGTACCTCGTACAATAGCTCTGTACTATCAACTTCATTCAAGCTACTTCAACATCATTTTAGCACTTGGAAAATCTATTGAATTCTACGGGTAGTACATAATACTAGCAGTAAAAGTGTACACTATAGTCTGGGTAGACCACACACACACAACAGCTACCTCACAGGTTACAAATACAGTGTACATGCACATACTGTACTTTGAACTGACAACACTAAAGTGATCGGTAACATGTTATATCTAACTGCACCAGCCCACACACCCACTCACACCCCCACACACCCACACACACACACCTTCTCCTCCAGACCAGGTGCCTCCTGAGTGAGTGTGAGCCTCTTCTTGGCCGACTCTATCTTCCTCTCGTTGTCAGAAATGAAGGACCTGTGGGGCAGGTAAGTCATCCACACCACTGTAACAATGTTTTGCGAGCATCAAATGTTGTGAGCACTACTAATTGCTTTGCAAAAATATGATGGTAAAACTTGAATGACTATCACAATCCTTGCCAGATTGCATGCAAAGTGTCAACATTTCTGCTAATTTGGCTCAATCGCGAAAGGTTTTCACCCACAAAACATCGTAATACAGGAAACATTAGCACACTTACAGGCTATACATGTTTCTATAAAGTAGAGCCTCTAGTAGGTAAGTCACAATCTAGCATGCCCTCACCTGAGGTAGTTGAGCACCTCTTCCTCGACGTAATAGTCTCTGTTCTTGGAGGCTTTCTCGTACTCTTCTTTCAGCCCTACTGAGTGGATCTTGGGGCAGTCACCCATCTCAACTCTCTGCGGGGGGTCGGGGGGGTCGTATTAATAGAACAGGTGAAGAACAATAAAAGGCTAGATACATAATCTACAGTAGTGCTTAATATTACATGTCTCACCGTGTTGGTGAAGAGAGAGTTCATACATATGCCCAGGAAGAAAGGATGGCAGACATCTTTGTCCATAAAGTGCCTGAGCTTGTCATCATCATCCCCTGCACAAAACAAAGAGCTCTAGAAACACACACAGCAACTACCTATAGATAACACACACACACAAACACGCAATATTAGTTTTCTATAAGTATAATTATGTACTTTATATTAATAAGGTGCATGTGTGTATATACATGTAGGTAGGTTGTCATACATGACCATGTGTGAATGGTTTCTCTTCCATTTGGAGAGGATGCCTCTTTTTGCCGCAAACACAGCTAGCCAGTATGCAATTCAAAACTTACCTCTCGCATACGTTACTGACAGTAAACCACACCCCCAAAATACTTTCTATCCGCGATGATATCAGTAATCAAGTAATTAAAGTAAGTATCTTATTATATAATTGCAACAAAACTCACTCAGCAAGCTTTTTTCCCCCGAAAATTAAGGTACTCGCGTTTCAATAAGACGTAAATAGATGGCTGATGACTACTACGACATAAATGTCTAGAGCTACTTGTACTTTTAATTTATTATGACGTTTGTGGAAAAACGTTTAATCTGCTACAAAGTAAGTACGTACGTAACCACGGACGTTTAACTCACAGCACAACAACTCACGGTTTATCAATCAATCAGACGTACATGGTGTAACATAGTTCTACAAGAGTAGAGACATTACATGCTCATCATTCTATATTAATACACGTACTCAAAAATAAGCTTTCTTTAATACAATAATGCCAGCTTTGTGTGAGAATCACAATGGCCACTCACCGTCTCTGTTTTGGCCCATGAGCTGGTCCAGCATTTTAGCCATCTGTAAGTGGGCAGACATCTTCGGCCGTGCTTCTCGACAGCTACAGTACAGCTAGCTGGTTTCAATAACCATGTGGCGTCGTTTAGAAATACCTCCACCCACTTCTTTGCTCAATCAATGGCCGGCGGACATATAAACAAATATATGTGCAATGAGTTGGTTTGATTCCAGCTTCTCCTTGGCTAAGAACGCCTTTAGCCAGGCTCAAAAGTCCATAGACAAAGTACTAGACATCAAAGAACATAAAGCAGGGCAAGAGAGTCTTGAAGAACCTCGTAAGTTAGAAATAAACACTGACGTACGTGACACCAATATACGTTACATCGTGTATTCCCGTTCAGATGCACTCCCAAGTTCTGTGGAAACGGCGAATGCTAAGAGTTCGAAATCACCATTTGAGACTAAATCTTTTTCGAACCCTCACACACCCCATCGCACTGATACACAAAACTCCACCCCACCCCCCACACACACTACATTTGATTCAACTTGGGGCCAGAGTGACTCCGTGTGGGGAACTCCCTTCACCTCACCACCCTCTAAGGGTTCAGGGTCCAAAGACTCGAGTTCAAAGGTCACCCTACCGGCAAGCAGTCAGGGGTCATCAACGGTCAAGATCACACCCACTGGTCATCGGACAAAGCCGAGACGATCCAAGAGCCATGCTACCTCCACACCCATTGGGACAGGGGGTGGGGTGGGAGGGGGCGACGTTCAAGGTTTAACCCCTGTGAAACCCATCGATGAGGGGTTATCGCCAACCACTGACAAGTCTACAGACTCTAATATTATGATCGCATCAGACGACGGTAATGAAAAGAACGAACATTTAATAGATCCCAGTGATAAAAACACAGAGCTAATTGCACCATCCACTACACCTAAAGAGGCTTCAACAGACTCACGACAAAACGATAGTTCATTGGATGGAGATACACAATTGGACATTTCTAAGCGTACAGTTACAGCGCTGCCCCTCCATGACTCACAGCCGTCTGCCCAATCAAATTCTATTGGTGGTGGTTCGGGAGAAGTGAAAGTTGCCGACAAAGAAAATAAAGAAGAACCTACTGCCTCTGTAAATGAGAACTTACCTAGTACGTGTATGGATGCATCTGTACCGATGGTAAAAGACGCAATTATTGATAAATCTGTTTCAAAAGACACTAATAAAGTTGAAGCTGATACTTCTGACCCAGTGACTGGTAATGGTGGACTGCATGATGTCCAACTATCTGTACCTAAAGAAGTGGCTGACCCACTCCAGAGCCATGACATCATTGACACAGTTTCTGAAGGAGATGCTACAGCAGGTACCCTCACTGGTGACTCTAATGAAGGCTTGCAAACACTGACAAAAGTAAGTTATAATTGTGAAGTGAATGTGGTACAAATTAAATAAATGGCGTACTGTGCATTCAATATTATGTTTTAGCTAGTGTGTCCATGTATCTACATATTGGTGTAGTAGTAAGTGTAAGTGTTCCGAATATGTGATAAAACTTCTTTTATTTCTTTATCTCTCCGATGTCCCTCACGTAGTCGTATGCGTTATCCTCTGACATGTGTTGGGTCTTTCCCTTTAGGGCTGATTTCATCTTCTTCAATAGCTTGCTTCCAGGCACGGTTTTACTGTGTGCGGAGAGACCATTCATTTAAATGTGTGCATAACCGTTCTACAATTTGTGGTCTAGAATGGAATGTGATTGGCTATACCGTACATGTATAGCGGGGTTATTTTCGTATGGTGAACATTTTTATATTTTTCATATCAGTAGAGCATCTATGAATATTAAAACTGCTCTGGTACAATAGATTCAACGTAGTAACTAACTATCCTGAGCTGTACGATTAAACGAAAATTTGCACCAACGAAAATTACCTGCTATTATAATTATGATATATAATTATGGTAGAACCTTGAGCTAAATTAATGTGCTCACCTTTGACCCCCGTGGTCCACTATCTCATAGCCAGATGAATCTTTCTTTGTCTCCCCTAAGCCCCTCACATAATCGTACGAGTCATCCTCTGAAATCTCTGTACTTTTCTTCTTCAATAGCTTGAATAGTTTACTGTCTTGAAGCTTACCTCCGCTGGGTGTACTCCCACTCTGATAGTCGTTTATTACATAATCGTTTTCATCTTCTATGGAATCATTTTCAACCATGCCTTTACCCTTCCCTTTTGACTTGGATTTCTTTTTATCTTTCGATTTTTCGCCCTCTTTCCACGGCCCAGGAAGGTCGTAATCTTTCTCTGTGTCTTTCGTTCCCATTAGTAACTTTGTGTAGTTACCGTCGGCTGGCACTGCTTCTATGCTGACTGGGCACTTTTTGTCACCCTTTTTCACTCCTCTGAAATCCCTAACATAATCGTATTCGTCATCTTTTGACTTTCCCTTTGATTTGAGTTTCTTCTTATCTCCTTCCCTGCATAAAGATATCTCATTTATATGCCACATAGATTTCATATTATGTACCAACCACACTGACACACGTAATACAAAAGCATAGCACTTATACCAGGCATATTTAACCCATTTGTGTAATCGTAATGCAAATATCTCCTTTGTAGTGCATACCACACTACATTCCACACTACATAGTCCCCTGGGGAAACCATCCACTTGCCCTGAGGCTCATTAT
The DNA here is from genome assembly GCF_963675165.1 of Halichondria panicea. NCBI lineage: Eukaryota > Metazoa > Porifera > Demospongiae > Suberitida > Halichondriidae > Halichondria > Halichondria panicea. The sequence goes on from NC_087393.1 coordinate 4,849,077, forward strand.
AATGTTTATACATGACTGTACAATTGATGTATGCACTTTATATTCACTCACTTTTGACTTTCATCTTGCTTCGGTTTTATTGGATCATTGTAATCGTTGTTCTCGTAGTAGCTAGTGGGCTCCTCCGCAATCTTCACTTTCTTGGCTTTCTTTTTGTTTTTTGATTTCCCTTTACTTACAGGGCTTTTCAGTTTGTCTCCCTCCACTCCATGGTAGTCGTTATTCTCGTAATAGCCAGGGTCTGCCTCAACGCTCGTAGCCGTAGCCGTAGCCGTAGCTGTAAATTCTTTGAGTATCGCGTCAATTGAGCTCCTACCCTTTGCCGAAGCTTCGGGGACGTCGTAATCTTTCTCTTTCTCTTTTGTTCCCATTACTAGCTTTGTATAGTTACCGGCAACTTCTGGTGCAATACTGACTGGGCGTTTTTTGTCAGCTCCTACTCCACCCACACCTTTCAGTTTCGGTGTCCCATCATAATCGTTATTTTCATACAGGCCAGTGTCATCATCTTCTACGAATGCTGGCTGACGCTTGACTTTTCCTTTCAACAGCTTGAATTTCTTGCCTTTTGTTTTCTCACTGCTTGCAGCTGTCTGATCTTTCCACGGCCCAGGAAGGTCGTAATCTCTCTCTGTGTCTTTCGTTCCCATTAGTAACTTTGTGTAGTTACCGTCGACCACTTCTCGTGGCACTGCTGCTATGCTGACTGGGCGCTTTTTGTCACCTCTTATTGCTCCTCTGCAGTCTCTCACATAATGGTAGTCATCATATTTTGATATTCCCTTTTTGAGTTTCTTTGATTGGCCTCCTCTATAAAGAAATGGATACGTATAAGTACTGTACTTTAATTAACGTTAACTGCGAAGTGTTGAACTCACTTTTGACCTTCGTGGTCCACTATCTCATAGCCAGATGAATCTTTCTTTGTCTCCCCTAATCCCCTCACATAATCGTACGAATCATCCTCTGAAGCCTTTCTTTTCGGTTTTGATTTCTTCTTCCCCTTTGGTCCAGGTAGGTCAATCTGACAATAATCGTCATTCAGGTCGTCTGTTGGACCAATGGCCAGATCCTTATCTCCGAGTACATGTACAGTCACTGTATCGTACTGGTGTGAGGAAGTGTCTTCTACTTCTTGTCTTCCTTTCAGAAGTGTGTCAGAGATCTTTTGAATCCACGCCATTTTGTACTGTAAGCTAGTATATATATACAGCTGCTCTATTAATGCACGTTCAAGTTATTAGTAACTCAATCTGCTTAATGCTTCTCATGCGGTTACGTACGTCTCTGTAGACTATAAGATAACCAGTTTTAACTGATTCTTAGCATTTGTGACAAAATGTACGTACTTCTTAATTAATTGGAAGCTGTGGGTAATTTGTCCAGCTGTGGGTAATTTGTCCATCCATCATGCAGGAATGTCTATTATGCCTGGAATCATCTCCCTCTAGTTTGATAGTTTGAAAGTATTGCATTTCTCTGCATAATATCTAATCACATGCTTAGCGGGCTGAATAATTGCTAGACGTACTTGAACAGAGAACTTGCTAGTCCATGTAATTATGTGTGTGTGGGATCATAATTATAGAGTAGAAGAGGGATTGGAAACGGAAGTGATTCACGTGATGTTTTACAATGAAGTCTATGTAGTGGCTCTGGGACCATCCGTGTATCTCCTCATAACTCCCGCAAAAGCCCGGGAAACTTATTGTGTCCAAAGCATACATCATGTCTTGAATCCTTGAAAACATGCCATCTCTATATATTGTCTATCCTTTCGATCAGACACACTTGAGTCTGTGTAGCTGAAATTAATACTGTATACCAATTAGGCCACAACAAGAGGTAGTTCTGTTTCTGGTCAGGTTGCTTGCCTGATTACGTGAGGCCAAGAGGGACAACAGCAACTGAGCCACACATATTTGCAGTGTCATCACTTTTTTATTTTTCACAGTTTGTCTTTAAAAACAGTTTACAACACAATAATACCATCTAAATAACATACAGGAAGAGGTATTTTAGGCTTTGGAAACCAGAACATTGAACTGAGAATTGTCTCTATATCAAACACCTATATAATTATGTCCTTGCACTAGCTTGAGCCATTGTACGTGCTTGCTCTGTATCAAAGCAAAAAAGCAAAATGAGACCACATAATTATTGTGTTAGCATAATAACATCTTTCATTGCAAAATACAAGATAGTATATACAAGATACAAAACACTAGCTTACTGAATATTGAAGTGTTGTAGGTGGTGCTGTACATGTAATTATTGCAACACCCACTCAACCAAAAGTGAGTGGGTGTGGTTTGCGCATGCGCATTAGGTGTATTGCTGAAAAAACAGCCCAGTGAAATATTGAGCGGCGGATGGACCAGAAACAGAACTACCTCTTGTTGTGGCCTTAAGTTGAAAGTTATAGTGTCGGCTATAATTACACATTATGTGTGGGGGTGGGTGATAGATGTTCGTGATGTCACTATTCATGGCTAGCAAGTAATTATGTACGTACTCTTACAAGTTGCCCTCCCATAATTTAAAGGGCTGCATATGAATTGTAATAGGGCTATAAGCATGTTCATCTGTAACTAGCTGAATGATTCAAGAAAACTATAGTCAGCTTCAAAATAAGAATTGATTTTCTGCAAACAAGGTCTTAAATATAATTTACATGTTTGAAATGTCCTTCTTTACCGCTCCTTTTTTACTATGTGCGTGTATATACAAATACAGTTCGTGTACACGTGACAATTGAATTATATTTCTCTCGCGGCCGCTATAGGAGTCTGCCCGTCTGTCCGAGTTGCTTGAGGCTAGAGAGAGCAAGATGATGGACATGAGTCGACAGCTAGTAGCCCTCACAGAGGAGAACCAAACCCTCCAGTCACAACTAGCCGAGGCACGGGAGGCGGGGCTAACAGACATTGACGAATTGAGGGCAGAGTTCACTCAGAGAATTGGCACATCAGACAAGAAACTGCAAGCTGTCAGTAAGGTGGGTATAGGCAGTAAATGTTTGCTCTAGATAGTGTTTGTACGAACAAACATTCTTTATATGTTTTCTTGTTGTGAGGTGTACTGTATTGTTTGTGTATGGTAGTGGTTGGAGTCAAGTGTAACTAACTAACTGTGTGTACACAATCTGTAGGAGAGGGACAGTCTCCGTAAGCAGCTGCAAGCCATTCAGAATGAGCAGTCTCAACAGTAAGCCCTATGCATGCACTCCACGTACGTATAGTCATGCATTGTATATAGTGTGTACTTTGCGTAGTTGTAGTGTTGGTCGAACTTTATTGGTTGTTGTGATAGCTCCTGGAGTTCATTGGAGTCCATAACCAAGAACATTCAATTTCACGATATGTTTTTTGTAGCTCTCAGAGCTCTATTTGATGATGTGATTTGATTTTGACGTGCCCCGGTCAAAAATCGATCATTTATAGCGTTTGGTTTGTTCTTCCAGGAAGAAGTCACAGTCAGACTCTCTCACTACACTGCTTCAAGAGAAGGAGGAACAGATAGCCCAGCTTATGGAGGAAGGTGAGAGTTCTTTAACCCCCCACCCCCCTACACACACACACACAGCACTTAGCTCTGTTACGTTGCAACGACAACATAGTGCTTTGTACATAAACGATAACTCTACTGTAATACATGCATACCTCCCCTTAGGTTAATTAATGGAGATCTAGTTTGATTTGTGTATCACAGTGATCATGCGCACCAAAGGCTAAAATCACACCATTGGCACCCCCAGTGCTGGTTATGCCCCTCCCCTCGTGCTAACTGTTTCATTTGCCACAGGAGAGAAGCTATCTAAGCAAGAGCTGCAGAGCAACAGTACCATCAAGAAGCTGAGGCAAAAAGAGAGGCAAAACGATCAGCTGCTCTCATCACAGAAGTCAGTAAATTCTTGTATTCTTGAACACTGTGTTGTATACGTATATTTGTACTGACAGTGTGTGCAATGACACTTGTGTGTGCCATAAACTTAGTCTTAGTTCAGAAAGGAGGGTTCGCCATCACTGAACCGTTTTCAACTTCTGTTATACACTCAGATGGATAGCAATTAATGCATATCGTAAGTTTTGCTTATCCCCAACTGTAGGCAGCATATAGAGGACCTGGAGAGCAAGGCGGTCAATCTCAAGGAACAGTGTAAGAAGAGGGATGAGAACGAACGCAAGTACCAAGGTAACACATGCACATGCACATGACATGGCACTAATGATAGTGATGTACTGTATCGGATGATTTCCAAGGGTCTAAAACTATTGATAGAATTTTATGGAGAGCAGTTGTCTTTTTGCTGTATTGGATTGTTATGGACCATCAAAGTTTACCCTGAAAACAGGCCTGATTTAATACATGCATAACCCACCTTTTTTTTTTACAATTTGAACTCGACTGATCTCTATAAACACACCACAATTATTGTAGACTATCAAAGAGTTACTAAATACAAACATATTGAACACCAACGTAATGGCCCTAAAACAATCCATAATTATAGCTTGTGGAGCTGCAGTTTTACAGTTGTCATGTAATAAGGTGGAAACTACGTACATGCATGAATTGTATTCAGATCCCTTATCACCTTACAGAATCTCTTGGCCAGTTGAATGTAATAGCGGAGCAGCAAGCTAAAGAGCTGACTGCACTCAAGGTATATAGCCATTCTCTTTGTACGTATCTCTGTTGTAAGGTGTGTCATGTCCCCCCTCCCCCCGTTCTCTCTAGACTGAGAGGGATGCTCTGACTGACAAAGTGAGGAGCTTGCAAACCAACCTGGACAATGCTTACAAGTACGTGTGTTGACTTGTGGTTACACAGTGTGCATGCATGTGTTACTACATGTAACATACGTATTTGTTCAATATTTTTGTGGTCAATTATAATATGTCCCTGAGGCATTTAATTATAATTATGTACAGTGTATACACACACGCACACATCTTTCCTCATTAATAATAGTATGTCTACTGCTTTCTTCTCTCTGAAGGGAGTTGTCAGATCTACAGAAAGAGAATGCAGTCAGCCAGACAGCTGCACAGGAGGCGGCCATTTCAGCCCAGTCCTCCGCCAGAGATGAGGTGATGGGACTGTTAGAGACACAGAAGGCAGAGACACAAAGAGAGAAGGATGGCCTACTGTTGCAGGTCTGTGACCGAGAGGGGGGGTCATGTGTGCAATGTAGCTGGGAAGAAGAGGTCTGACATGCGTGTCACAGATCACTACAAGTTCAGTGGATTGATATATCATTTACGGTCATGTGGTAACGTCCAGGCCAATGCATTGCACTTGTAGTGATTCGTACACGCATGTCGGACCTCTGGTATCAAAATATCTGTATAATTATTATTGGAGCTATTTTATTATCTTTCATTCTTAGCTGGATGAACTGCGCATGTCCATGACTCGAGCAGAGCAGCTGTCAGCTAGAAAAGAGGACCACCTGAGGCAAGAAATATCCGATCTACAAGAGGTACGTAATTACATGTACATGTTTTTAAACTCCTATTAACGGGAAATTCTGTAATTTTATGTAGAGGCTACAAGAAGCCGAAACAAGGAATCAAGAACTTACTTCCACCATTTCACAAGGTATGTACGTACATCATGGCA